>NW_007730124.1:44683-51486 GCF_000696425.1 Galeopterus variegatus | reverse complement strand
AATAACAAGAGAAAAATAAGATATAGATGCAAAGAAAAAATTTATAAGACATTCTGAGAATATGTGATATAGAACCATACAACCAAACACATATGAAGAGCCTCCATTGATACAAATGAAGTACATGGATACATGAAATAAGTATGCATAATCTGATGAATTTATATTCTGTTTAAGAAGGCTGGGAAGTGCTTAACGCTTATAAGAAAAATTACCATCTTAAATAGTTAAAAATAAATATAATCCTCATATTAAGGAATGTGCTTTAACGCATGTAGTTAGTAAAGTCACTTGTTTGTGAATTTGAAAAGCATATTACCAGGCAAACCTGATAAATGAGATTCTAGAATAGTTAATGGAACAAATAGTAGGGGCTTAGGCCTCATAAACTAGTACCAGGCAGTGTATTAAACACAATGTTATAAAGTAAATCTCCCAAAAAAAGTTCACAACTCAAAAGAAAACACCATCATATATATAAATAAAATTTAATACTGTTTGGCACTTTAATAAAGGTATATAAGCCAGAGACATAATGTATTTTTTTTTCCTTTTTGTCTTTTTTACTGACCGGCAACGGGATCGCAACCCTCGGTGTCACGCCCGCACCGCACTCAGCCAGTGAGCGGGAACCGGTCTCCACATGGGATCCGAACCCTCAGCGGGAGCGCCGCCGCACTCCCAAGCAGCACACTCTCCAGTGTGCCACCAGGCCAGCCCAGACATAATGTTTAATTGTCTCTCCTTGCATGACATTACCAGCTATTGATGTTCAATGCTTAGACACTTTCAGTAAGAGTTACAAAATGTGACTTTAAGAAGGCTGGAATATATGAAATGGATGAGAAGAAACTTATGCCAAAAGCAAGACTGTAACATGGATAAAAATAAGCATCAGAAGTTCCTTCTCTCTCCTTCTTTATACAAAGAAAATAATGACAACAGCAACAAGTAACACTAACATTTACTGCCAGGTTTTGCTCTGAGAGCCTAAGGTGTACGAATTCATTTAACCCTCACAACGACCCTGTGACGGAGGTTCTATTATTATTCTGATTTAACAGATTAGAAAAGTGATGTACACAGATATTAAGTAACTTGTTCAAAGAGACACTGGTAAGAGAACCAAAATTTGAAAATGGGAAGTCTGGCTTCAGAGCCCATGCTGTTAACCATTATGTACCTAAGGATTAACCAAACACCTAATGACACTACTGTCTTATAGAAAGTCTATTTCTCAAAGCATCTCATATTGATTTCTTTTAAAAAGCTATTATTAGAATTGTTCCATATTCCTTCAAAACTAATTATTTCCCATGACTGCTCATTTATCAATACATGTTTAGGATTTGATTCTCTAACTACTGCTCTATATTCTCCAGGTGCTTTTTGTAAATACAAGGGTACTTCAGAAAGTTCATGGAAAAGCAGAACTGAAAGATAATACAAATTTTATCATGAACTTTTTGAAGTACCCTCATATGTCAAAGTCTTCCCAATAACTCGTACTATTAATAACTCAGCAATCAAGAAAAAATCAAGCATTTGTCCAATTTTTTTATATAAACTGTACAATTAGTGACACAAATAGTAGATGACGGACAGTTTTTCTTTATCGAAGTATTCCAGATAATAAATGGAGATAAAATGACCCCACAGGTCTTCAAAAAGTTCATATTATCTTTTAATTCCATTTGTCCACAAACTTTTTGAAGTACCCTCATATGTCAAAGTCTTCCCAATAACTCGTACTATTAATAACTCAGCAATCAAGAAAAAATCAAGCATTTGTCCAATTTTTTTATATAAACTGTACAATTAGTGACACAAATAGTAGATGACGGACAGTTTTTCTTTATCGAAGTATTCCAGATAATAAATGAAGATAAAATGACCCCACAGGTCTTCAAAAAGTTCATATTATCTTTTAATTCCATTTGTCCACAAACTTTTTGAAGTACCCTCNTGTTAACCATTATGTACCTAAGGATTAACCAAACACCTAATGACACTACTGTCTTATAGAAGGTCTATTTCTCAAAGCATCTCATATTGATTTCTTTTAAAAAGCTATCATAAGAATTGTTCCATATTCCTTCAAAACTAATTATTTCCCATGACTGCTCATTTATCAATACATGTTTAGGATTTGATTCTCTAACAACTGCTCTATATTCTCCAGGTGCTTTTTGTAAATACAAGGGTACTTCAGAAAGTTCATGGAAAAACAGAACTGAAAGATAATACAAATTTTATCATGAACTTTTTGAAGTACCCTCATATGTCAAAGTCTTCCCAATAACTCCTACTATTAATAACTCAGCAATCAAGAAAAAATCAAGCATTTGTCCAATTTTTTTATATAAACTGTACAATTAGTGACACAAATAGTAGATGACGGACAGTTTTTCTTTATCGAAGTATTCCAGATAATAAATGAAGATAAAATGACCCCACAGGTCTTCAAAAAGTTCATATTATCTTTTAATTCCATTTGTCCACAAACTTTTTGAAGTACCCTTATATCATACTCTGCAAAACAAAGAAAAACAACCACATATTACACGCCTCCTCAGAGAAGAATACTACCCATATAGTAGGAAGTGGGGAGTAGAAGGAGGAAAAAAAGAAACAAGGAGGAAGGAAGAAGGAAAAACCTAAATTTGATTCCACTTCCAGATCTTTCTACCACTATAAAAAATACACAGGGCAGAGAGAAATTTTAAACTACACTGCAGAAAGGTAATCAGCAATATCTAGCTGTAGGAAATTCTACAGAGCAAACAACCCAGTTCTTCAACAAATAAATTTCAAGAATAAAAGATGAAGGAGAATATCTATATAGTATGAGACATTAAGAAACACATAAATGAATCATTACCTGAACCCTGATACAAAGTGAAAAAAGACTTCAATGAAAATCAATGGCAAATTAAATTTTAACTGAATAAAAAATTATTAACTTTTAACTTTTATATGATAATAAAATTATGATTGTATCTCTAAAAAGCATTTTTTATCTTTTAGAATAACATACTAAAACATTTACAAATGAAATGGTATATCTGAGATTTGCTTTGCTTCACAAGAAAGAAAATGGGGATGAAAATATGGATGAAACAAGTTTGGCTAAGGGTTAATAACTGTTGAAGCTAGATAACTGCTACATGAAGGTTCATTATACTATTCTGTCTATTTTCTATACTTGAAATTTTCCACAAAAAAAATTAAATACAAAATTTAAAATAAAAAACTAAGAAATATGGTATATCAAAAAAATTAGTACCTCAAGTATTAGAATAAAAGTGCTTTTAAGAACAATTTAAAATTTAACTGCATGTTCCTATAAGGAAAAAAAAAGTTTTAACTAAATTATAATACTAACCACTGTCTCACTTAGCAGATATTTTTCTCAATAGCTTACCTAAAATATGTTTTGTTTGTAAGTAATGCCACATTTTTTTAATAAGTACTGCTAGTACATTGAAAACAGCAATTTATTTGAAAAGTAATGACTGTTTAAAACTATTAGCAAATTGCTAGTCTTTAGGGTTTTTTTTTACTTCCAAAGTTTTTATTCACTTCTACTGGCATTAGGAAGACACGTAATAAGCTAAAATGGTAGATTATGGCTCATTTTCTTCAAGTTTGGATAATGCATTTGTAGTTTAAATTGTTATATTATGAATCCTGTTAAGTGAGAAACAGTTGTACTCAGCATAAAAAGGTGAAAATAACAAAGGTTTTGAAATTCAGTTTTGTTTCTACCACTTATTAGCTTTATATGATCTCAAACAAGTTCTGGTTCCTTCATCTGTGAAATATGAAAGAGCAAATTCTTGCTCTCTCCTCCTGAGCTAGGACACCCTTCTTCTCCTGCCCTTGGACATCAGAACTCCAGGTTCTCTAGCTTTTAGACTCTGGAACTCCCACCAGCAGCCACCCAGGCTCTCAGGCCTTTGGCCTTGGACTGAGAGTGACACCACTGGTTTCCCTGGTTCTGAGGATTTCGGACTTGGACTGAGCCATGCCACCAGCTTCCCTGGCTCCCCAGCTTGCAGACAGCCTGTTGTGGGACTTCTCAGTCTCCATAATCATGTGAGCCAATTTCTGTAATAAATCTACACTCATAAATATATCCTATTAGATCTATCTCTCCGGAGAACCCTGACTAATACGGAAGGCTACTAGTGAACAAAGCTTTTCAAAGAAGATTCTAAAGGTCCCTTCAGGTCACTTTAGATGTTTTTTAATGAGCTTTTAAAAAGCGATGTTAGTTTCCTTGTGGGAGTTCTTCATTTTTTCCTTTTACATTCTCTGACACACAGGACCCATCAATACAGAGAATGCTAACCAACAGAAGTTACTCTGAGATGACAACAGACAAAGTTGAGGATGAAAATCATGCTCAAAGCAAGAAATCTGAGCAGTCTTGTGAACAAAAGACTAGAAAAAAATCAAACTGGTAGAGACACAATCTTATTACATAAAGGACCACATCCCTATTAATAACTAAAATTTGTATAGGGCTTAAAATCTATAAAGCATTTCCAAATACACACACTAAACTCACTAAATGGGGAAGTTCCTAAGGCACTAAGCCGCCACCAGAAGGTAGGTGTCATATAGATTTGACACAACTTTTCATTAGAGCTAGCGGAAACAGTATGGGCTAAGNTTTTTAAAAGTCTTTTGTGGACTAGCCTGAAAACTGGACTATCCACTATTTTAAACATTATTTGTAGAGGAAAACTACTTGCTTCAAAGAACTGATTTAAAATAAACATTTCAAAGACCACCTAATTGCTCATTATAGGCTAAGTTAACCATCCGGACTTGAGTTTCCTCCTCTGAGAAACAAAAAAACTAGACTAGTTCAGGGCAGCAGAGGCATGGCACTTGTGCAGGCACTCCCTGTTCCCATAGCCATAAAAGACGTCAGTAATTGATCACTACACTATCTGATGCTAAACCTAGAAGTGTAGGAATCCTCAACAGTGCTCTAAATAGCCACTACTAATGTGCAAAGTCAGCATGGAAATGGGAACCATGTACTATCCCTGAATTAGACAATCTCTATGGTCCCATCTGACTCCAAAATTCTATTACTCTATATCAAAGAAGAAAAAAAAAAAAAAAAAAAAAAAAAAANATTTCCAAATACACACACTAAACTCACTAAATGGGGAAGTTCCTAAGGCACTAAGCCGCCACCAGAAGGTAGGTGTCATATAGATTTGACACAACTTTTCATTAGAGCTAGCGGAAACAGTATGGGCTAAGGAACAAGACAGTCTTTCTCGAGTTTAAATCTCAGCTCTGGCAATTTCTGCATGACTTGAGGAAAAGAACTTAACCACTCTGAGCCCCAGTTTCCAGGTATGTAAAATAAAAATAATAACTCCCTTGTAGGAAATTAAGAGAAACAGAGTTAATGCATCATCTTTTCCAAGACCAATAAAATAAGTTCAGTACACCTATGTGGACTAGTAATGATAGGAAAAAGGTAACATTCTCTTAAAAAAAAAAAATGGTGCTTTTAGACACTTGTATGTTCAAAAGCAGCAGCAGCAGCACCAGCAGCAGCAAACAAGCTGAACTACAATGCAGAGCTGTCCTCAAGCTTAGATTCCCAGGCAGAGCTGGACTGCCTACACAGGGGACCCCTCCAGAGAAGTGTACCTGGAAAAATTGTTCTTCATCAGGGTGGGCTTCATGGGCATACAACCAGTACAGCTGCAATTAGAAGAGCCAGGACCTTGGTCTGTGGTAATTATCTTGAAATTCTTAATAACTGTATCTTTGAATTTATGTTTTGTGCATGAAGTTCAATGGGATAACAAAGCTTAGCTTCGAGTCTTGGTTCATGCACAGTCCTGCCTCCAGCCACCTCCCCACCAGGACCAGTAATTTGGTCACAGTGACTGGGAAGCAGGTAGGAGGGTGGGGGGAGGCACTGGCCCTCTCCATCCTGAGCTGGCAGCACCACAGTCATTTAGGTGAGTAACTCAGTAGAGTCTTCTGGGCCACCCCCAATTCAGGTACCAAGTGAATTCTGGCACGATTGTTTGGATGTTGAGAATCTACAGTTTGGGGCGGCAGCCTGTAGGAAGGGGAGATTGACTTTCCCACCCTAACTGGACCCCCACATTTTCATTTTGCTCTTGGCCCTACAAATTATGTAGCCTACCCTGTCCTTCACTTTGAGATGGCAACAAAAGTACCACCAACAGGAGCAAGGTGTTTGGTTAACACTTATCATCTTTTAAAGTGTGAAGGATACTGGAAAACTATTAGTTATTCCCGGCTTAGATTAGTCAAATTGTTTCCTTTACAACACCACATTGGGATTAGTAACATTAAATCCTAGCGACTAAGGAAAAAGTTTTTGCTCAGAGTGGAGCTCAGCAAGTATTGAAATAGCACTCATAAAAAAAGAACTGGCTTCTTCCTGTTTCACCGTATGAGATACCCTGTGACACCTTCTTCCTCTACCCCCCTTCCCTTGTTCAATTAGTCCTTAAAGAAATTTATTTTTTCTTCTTCCCTCTGCCCCCAAAGAAATTAGTGAATGCAGATACTGTTCTAGGTCCAGGTATGCAAGCATGGACAATAAACAGGACAGTGAGTGAAACTGACCAGTAAGGATAACAATAGCTAATATCTGAGTTCTTGCTAGCTAATGTTTGCTGCTTAGAGCGCTGTTGAGAAGGATTCTCATGCCTCTTTCAAAAAAATGCTAGGCTCTTTTTTTTTTTTTTTTTTGTCTTTTTGTCTTTTTTCGTGACCGGCAACAGATCGCA
>NW_007730124.1:26628-43683 GCF_000696425.1 Galeopterus variegatus | reverse complement strand
AAAAAAAAAAAAAAAAAAAAAAAAAAAAAAAAAAAGCAAAGATCCTTGACAGTCTGAGTGCTGTGGTATTTACAACTAATCGATCATAACCAGTTACAGATTTCTCTGTTCCTTCTCCACTCCTATTGCTTCACCTGACTTGCCTTATAATAAAAAGAAAAAAGATCCTTTAACCCACAGAAAAAGAAACCACTTTCATTTTTCAGGTGAATTTAACAATCATTGCTAGCAAAATATAGAGCTCTCTTTACCTACTTTCAAATTCTTAGAAATACACAGAGAGAGCATAAACGAAGACATTGTTCTATCTCCAAAATTTTTATGGGCCATATATGAGAGTACCTCAAAAAGTTGATAGAAAAATTCATATTATCTTTTAATTCTTTTTTTCCAAGAACTTTTTAAAGTACTCTCGTGGATAATAGCACAGGTTCTTCACCCTTTATTAGAAACATTGACAGCTGTTATATTTGGTTTCACCCATAGATGTAAGTTTAAAACAATAAGTGATGAACGACTACGGCCAATACATTGCCCAAATGAAACTAGCTAAGATTACTAAACTGAAATACAATCATGACAATTAATGTGATTACATCACAAAATCTCACAAAGCCATTCTGGCAATGACTGAAGGGTAACACCATTTTCTGTCACATGTAGGTTTTATACAGGGTTGCACATTCAACTGATACTTTTATTGGAGAAAAAGAAGCATCATCCAGTTACACCATAGGGCTAGTAAAGGTCTTTTTGAGGTGAACATGCCTACACCAGTTTCTTAACCAAATGTTTCATTCAGTGACACATCTAATAAATAACTAATTCTTTCTTGAAGCAGCAGCTGTGAGGAAACTTTCTAGAATTAAATTGCCCTCGGTAGTACTGTGTGAAGGGATTAGTCCTCTACTGCATGCTACCCTACTAGTCAATCCTCATTATGTGCAAAGTATAATTTAACACCTAGAATATAAAGCCCATATTGCTGTCTGGCTAAAGAAACATTTCTCCTTGATATTCTAATTTATTCCATACTGAAGCTGATCTTTCCCACAAGCTTCTCTTTGAATTTTCTCATTTATTTTAACAGCACTTCACTTCTCCTCATCAGTCTGGTCATCACTGCCTCCTCCTTCTCTGACTCTGCATCACCTCATGGCTGGATTGTCAAAACAAGCCTCACTGGTCTTCCTACTTCAAATAACTTCCCATCTAATCAACACTTTTTCAAAGATCGTGAGAATTTACTCAAAAAGCACTGCTTTTACTTTGCTGTCCCATCAGAACCAACAACAGCAAAACACGAGATCACATAATAGAAGCAACATTAGTTTATTAATCAACAAGGCTGGGTGCCAGCCCCAGTTCCACTAAGTAATTTGAACAACTTGATTTGGTTTCCTTACCTGGAAAACAAGGGTCCTGGGATAGAAGAGCTCTGGAATCCCTTACTTTGAGGAACAACAAATCTCTTATCCTGGAATTCATGGTCCACCGTAATTTAACTCATCAAACTCACCTACATGCCCCAAAGCATATTCTACTCTCAGCTGTTTGCACCTCCTGAATTATGTAAGTCATTCTAATGCTGTACTAAGTCCTTCTAAAATGACTTCACCCTTCCCCTCTTACCTAAACATTCTCAAACAAAAAGGGTTAATAAGGGATTATTTTCTTCTTCCATTTCTGACATTTTCACATTCTCCACAAGTATATATTATATTTGCAGAAAATGTTCAGAAAAAAATAAACTTTCTAAACCATAACTACAAAGTAAAATTATCATAACACATAAAGTCTAACCTAGTAACCCTCAATTATATATATCCTCTTTTTCTTCCTAGAGATTTTATTTGTTATACACATTTGGCCCTGTTAATTTTAAAACTTAACTTATGTAAGCTGTGGCCCCAATGTAAGAACTCAATAGTTAATGAACTGATTTTACTTTGGTTCTCTTAAGTACATAGTCTAATTTATTAGTGCTCAACTGAAGTGGATATTGTATATAGCTAATGTGGTTACATAAAAGCCCTTAATCTTAGTACATTAACAAACGCATTCCCAGTTTCCCAGAAATCCAACCTATTTTTAAACGTCAAAACTTATTATATTATGAGCAGCAGGTTAGTTCCAATAGTACCAATTTGGTAATTTTATAAGTTGAAATATTTTTGTGGACTGATCTGAGAACCCCCATTACCATCTACAACACTGCATGTAAGAAAGCAGCAAGCGATGAAAGAATAACTTGGGGGGAGTCCCAAACATATTTCCCTTTTTCCCAGCAGTCATTCAGCTTACAGAAAGCAAAAGTCGGGGCCGGCCCGGTGGCGCACTGGATAAGTGCGCCGCTTGGGAAGCGCGGCGGCGCTCCCGCCCGAGGGTTCGGATCCCACATGCGGACCGGTTCCCGCTCACTGGCTGAGCGAGGCGCGGGAGCAGCACCGAGGGTTGCAATCCCATTGCCGGTCCCCGGTCCGGTGCGGGGGCAACACTGAGGGTTGCGATCCGTTGCCGGACACGGAAAAAGATAAAAGACAAAAAAAAAAAAAAAAAGAAAGAAAGCAAAAGTCAATGGTCCAGAGATATCATCCAGTTGGCCAGAATCTGCAGTGACCTGATTTTGACATAAAACAGGACAAATACTCATACTGGAGAAAAGAAGTAATGCCTCATCCATACATACTAAAAACAACACAGAATTTGCTATCAAATGGCCTGTACCAAACCCCATCACTTAATAACTCATATTTATAGGCAAGTCTCATAACCTCTCACCCTCAGATTCCTCATGAGCAAAACGAGGATGATCATAATACCAGCCTTGTCTACCATACTTGAGCCACTAAGGCTCAAATGATATAATAACGTAAAAGTGCCTTGAAAATTACAAAATGTTTCACAAATATAAATTAAAATATTATAAAAGCAATACTCACAAGTCAAATGCTCATCAATTATATTTGTTTACTATCAAACAAATTCACCTAGTAGAGAAATTAAAGTTACTAAGATTAGAAAGAGAAGAATTAGTCTTCAATAATATCCATTTTCTATGTCTGGGTTTTTATACATCTTGTTAAAGTAGGACACACAAAATTCTACATGAAAATTTCAGGCAGTTAAGTGTCTGAACACCTTTCCTTAAAGATCCCCAGGGAGAGAAATTCCACAGCTCCCTTGGTATTTTTCACTCCAGAACTGAACAATTCAAACAAAGTATAAAAACCAGTAAGCTCTCATTTCTGTCACCTGATATACAGAAATAAAAATATGCCCAGTGGGTTTAAAATGGAGTAACTTTAGGGATAAAATTCTATTCTGCAACAAGTTTTATGGCAGGCAAAGATAAAATATCCAATATGTAACAAATCTAAGCTTTTTCTCTTTCCTTCAAATTTCATCCTTACTGAGATGGAAACATCTATTGCCTAGCCGCCCCCCCGCCAAAAAAAAATGCCTATCTGTTTTCCCAATTTTCATAATGGAATGCTAACCTTAACACCTCCTAACCCAGAATATGAAACATTTGGTCTTCTCATCCTTTCCTATCACAGAACATCAGCATTTCATATACTTCTCAAATGCTATGTTAAATTCCTGACAAAAGAAAATTCCAAGACAGCTAATACTAGAAAGAAAGAATTTAAGGCCCCAGGAACCAAATTTCTCAAGATCCATCCAGGTATTTTTTTGGAAGAGCTGAATGTAATGCACCTGAACTATATTACTTTCATGGCTCATAGAAAATACTGATTACTTGACTGCTTAAGGTTATGCCTTAGGCTCCCATTGAGGACCAACATAAGAAATGAATCCTTAAAAGAATATTTTCATTCTGTCCAAAATGTTTTTCAATACATCTTTTAATGTAATATCCTCTGCTGTCTGTGGAATTTCACTGACAATTCACACATTATAATTCACTGAAATTCTTATCTGCTTGCCTATCACTTCCCATGGACAGTACCTCAAGGGCAGAAACTACATCTTGTTCAACACCATTTATCAAATGCTAAGCACAGTGCCTGGCACATAATAGAGCTCAATAATCTTTTGTTGAATGAATAAATCATTTAGTATAATTTTTTTCCAAGACATATGCTCAGTCCTATACAGAAAACAATCTCTTTAAAAGAAGAAACAACAGAGAGTTCGGGTCAAGATGGCGGAACAGACAGTCCCCAGCATCACTCTCTCCCACAATCAACAAATTTACAACTATAGAAAAGCAACAACAGCCAAGCTGGGCCTGCTAGAGCTCAGCGGAAGAGGAGGAGAGACCTATGGAGTTCATGAAAGCAAGAGAAGCCACGATGAGAGAAAGAAAAAACCACTCTGACCATTTCAAGCCCCGGACACTTCCAGACTGGCCCTGCTGAGCACACAGAGCAGGGGCCGGCAAAAGCCGCAGCTGTGCCCTTCAGATGAAGTTGCTTGGAGGCAGCAGGGAAAGAGAGGGCCTTGGTGGCCCCCAGGCCAGCAATACCAGTAATAGGGTTCCTGTGGACCCACATAGGAGCAAGGAGCCACAACAACTGAAAAAAAGGAGCCACTCAGAGACTGGTGAATCATCACAAGGGATTAGCACAAGGCCCATCTCATGGGAAGTATTTGAAGCATGGGTGGTGGGGGAGACTGGTTCCCACCAGGGGAACACTAGGGCACAGAAAGGACAGCTGATCTGCCCTCCAATCAGCACAGGACCACTCAGAGGAGACTGGTCAGGAATACAGAATTGCATGGGATGCGGTTTGATGAAAAGACTCAGGCCTAGACCAGAGTTTCTACACAACCCAGGTGCACAGGATCGCATGAGGGCCAGAAGTACCTATAAAGTCAACCATTAGACCCTGAACAGCACAAAAAGCCTTCCCTAGGGAAACAGCAGCAAAGCAGCAATTTAGCCCAACCACAGGGCTCAAGTGCTGGTCTCCACAGGAAGTTCCCCCATTTTAGAAGTAAGCAAAGGACAACAAATTAGTTCCAATGCAGAGTTTAAGAGGTGGGAACAGCAAATAATCCAACAAAACTGAAAGAAAAATCAAAGTACCCACAACCAGAGACCAAGTTTGATATTAACCAGTAAAGGTCTCATTTCACCAAAAAACACCTATAACACCTATATGGACTAGAAATCCCCTGGGCTACCAAGCCAGAAATGGGGGAGGGCGGGCTGGGGCCTCAGCAGTGACCCCCAACACCTGCAAACAGTCCTGGGGGAGGGGGATGAGGGCCTTGGCCACACCCCCTGACATGATCAGCCAACCACGCCTCCCAGACACCTGCAGCCAGCCCAGTGACAACCACCTAGCTGCCACATGAAGCGCCCCAGGCTCTCCCAAGCTGGGGCAGTGGGGGGGCCTTGGGCCTCAGCCAGGCCACCCCAACACATGCAGGCAGCCCATCGGTGACCACCAAGCCACCACAGGAAGCGTCCTGGGCTCTTCTGAGCTGGGGCAGTGGGGGACCAAGTGCCTCAGCCACATCCCCCCTTACATGCACAGCCAGCCCAGCAATGACCACCAAGCCACCATAGGAAGCTCCCCACGCTCTCCCAAGCCAGGGTGGTGGGGGGCCAAGGGCCTCGACCACACACCCGCAACATCTGCAACCAGCCCAGCGGCGACCACCGAGCAGCTGCAGGAAGTGCCCCAGGCTCTCCCAAGCCTGGGCATGGGGAGCCAAGGGCCTCGGCCACGCCCCACTGTACCGTGCAGCCAGCCCAGCAACAACCACCAAGGCTCAGTAAGTAGGGCCCCAGGTTCCTGAGCTGGAGTGGTGGGGGGATGAGGGCTTTTGCCACAATCCCCTGACATCTGCATCCAGCCTGGCAATGACCAAGCCACCACTGGAAGCCTCCCGGTCTCCCCTGTGGGAATGAGGGGGGTGCCACAGGCCTCAATCCCACCCCTCCTCCTTTCTCTTTCTTTCATCACATATCTTTCCCCTTTTCCCCTCCTCCTCCCTCCCAACTGCTCAACTGCTCTGCAATAGCATCCTAGAATATAAAAAAATAATATTAATAAAACTACATTTTCTTTTAAAAAAAAAAAAAGGAAAACCACAAAATAAAATAAAAATAAAAGACGAAACAACATCTCCCATTTATTCATCTTCTTCACTCTTCCTAGAACTGTGCCTTGCTCATAGCAAGGACTCAATAAATATTTGATAATGATGATTATGATAGTGGTAGTGACAGGAAGACATATTGACCTCATGAAAACAACATATAGCATATTGTTCATCATTAAAATCAAATACAAAATTCTTAAGTGATTATCTTTGTATGTTGAGATTATGGATAGTTATTTTCTTCTTCATTTTCTATGTTTTCCAACATTGGTTAGAGAATTTTAGTTATGATCCTACACACTAGTAAGCCTAAAAGAATCAGTTCCTTATATAAACAAAAGCTAGTAATTCATATAAGAAAAATGAATCTCCTACAGAAGGAAATTTACATTTCAGAAACCTCAAGTACTCTGCCTTTTTTGCCCCCTTTGTCCAAGATTTCAGATAATAACCTTCCTCTGTTTCTTCCTGCTGAGGACAACTATTGGACTCTATCTTTTTGAACCCACTGAGTGTTTGGAGGCAGATAAGGAGAATGCAGGGAGCCAAGAGTGACAATGATCTCCCACCCTGTAGAGGACACACCTGCCACTCCAGTGCTCAGTGTGTGTTTGCTATGGCCCTGCCCTAATTCCATTGCAGTTTTAGTCCATAACTGGCAGAAGCAATTGTCTTTGATCAGCAAGCCTGGCTTTACCCTCTATCCTACGGCAGACATCCATGCACAAAAAATAAATTCTCCTATTTAAATATGAAACAATGTTTATTGCAATCCAGGGTGATTTGATCCCATAAGCAGTCCAAGTACTCAGTGAAAACAAAACCTAAAGAAGAAAATTCTTTACATGTATCTATAAAGATAAAATCCCCCCCTCAACTTGATCACTTGGGTTGTACTTTAAATAGGTTTCACTTCCCCAGAGTAGTAGTGTTTAAAGAGTGTACATCCTTATGGTCCAAAATGAACCATGTTGGAGTCCAAAGGTACAGGTAGATGAAGAGGTGAATTTGACACTTAGAAGCACTCACTCTGGTGCCCAGATTCAAGGAGCCTTAAGCAGTGAAAAACTACTTAACACTACAGATGCCAAAGTAGTCCAGCAAGAATGAAAACAGAGGATGCCTTTCATCACTTTGTTGAATATTTGAAACCACAGCTATTATTCACATAATACTGAATAAAAATATACCTCCAGTATTGCTGTGTATAAATATGTTGACCACCCATACAAGCAATTTTTTAAAAGCATGTGTTAGAAAAATATTCATCAATTTAGATACTTGACTTAAATAAACTAAGACTCAAGCAGGACTTAAATCTTGGGTATGTGTGGGGATGGTGGTAGCGGGCCAGCAAATTTAGAAAATCGAGAGAATTAAGAGATTCTGGGCAGGTTGTTAAGGCCAAGAGAAACAGTCAATACAAGAAATCAGTGACCAGAACTGCGGTGCAGTTGAGGATTTCATCACACAAGCAAGACAAAAACCCAGTTACCAGACTGGGACACAAAGATAATACAGAACCAGATGCAATGGTGCTTATATCAAGAAAGAAGCTCATAATCAGTGCTCTTAAAATTCCCCCAAGCCCCTCAAGACTACACTGAGCCTTTAAGCAGGAGTCAAGTATTCCCAGCAATGGAATTAAAAGAAATTCAGGAGCCGAGAGTCAGGAACATTATTATACTGAGGCTTCAGATTCTCTAAAAGAAGCCAAGAAAAAAAAAAAAAATCTTTGGGATTGGCTTGTCCTTAGCTCAGTTGGTTAGAGCATGGTATTATAACACTAAGGTCAAAGGTTCAGCTGCCAAAAAAGCCTTTAATTTGCAAATAACCAATGGATATGATTTCCCTTCCCTTTCCTGGTCATGAGGCTGACAAAGAGATGGTCTGAGAAGTTATTCTCCAGCAGTGAAGATGTTAATAATGGTGATGTTGGTAGTTATAAAAATAATGGTAGGAAAGTTAATGGTAATAACAGCAATAATCATAATCATAATGTCTCTTCATATTTACTGATCACTTAACACCTTAGAAATACTTTTGAATCTACTATTTCATCTCACTGTTGTAAAATCCTGGAAGGAAAGCAAGGCAAGAACCATTACTTTTCTAACAACATGAATATTAGTTGCATCATTAGGATTCATTTGGATGCATTTTTAAGATACCATCAATGATTTATACTGTGTCTTGGAGAAATGTGACTCAGGCAGTAACTGAATCCTTAAGAAATCAGGATATATCCTCAAGCTGCAAATCTAGAGGTGAACGAGGGACCCCAGTCTGAGCCACAGCAGAAAAAAGTGTTTTCCCCCTGCAACACGCCAAAGTAATTTAGCTTTGTTTAGAAACATTTATGTGTCTCAGAAATAGTATCAATATAGTTATTGGACTTTTCCTGTTACTTCCAAAAAGATTTTTTTTTAAAAAAAAGAAAGAGCAAAAATTAAATAAATGCAATTGTAAGAATGCTACTAGTAATGTATCATGATCATAGAAAGCAAAGCTAGTGTTAAAATGGAGGACTTTTGTGAAATGACCAGGTCTTTGTTCCTCTTTCAGAATTCTTTCTTGATTTCTTTATATACCTCCAATTATATTTGAGACTGGAAAATAAATCACAGCAGCTATAGATACTATTACCATTATCCAGACAAGGCATACCTAACATTATACTCCAATAAAAAGCATAAGTACCACCAGATTCAGTGGATATATTTCCACGTGAGGGAGACCTTGGATGCTCATTTCTGTCTTACAAATGTCAGAAATTAGCTAAAAGAGAAAAGGTACTAAAAATTTTTAATTCTTATAAGTCTCAATAAAGTATTTCTAGTGATCAAAATAACTATATAGTACATAGTACATGAATTACACTAGTTCAAGTTAATTCACATCTTTCTACCTTCTCTCCCATGCTCACTCCAGAAGCTCTTTTACACTTAAGAGTCTGGTGGTAAATGAATTCCATTCTTGAATTTTAGCAAGCAATTTGAAGCTTTCACAATACCAATGAAACGATATAGGTTGTACTACAATTACAAATTTAAACAAAATTATGTAAATATTAACTAAGAGAAAGGGCAATTACTGTTTCCACAGGGTCACTCCTGCAAGGAAAGGGACAGCTGGGCATTTTATCCTAGACCTGAGGCAGCTGAGACAAGGCCAGAGCCAATGGTTCACCCACCAGGCTGCCATCTGGCTTGGGATCAAACAGAACAACAGAGCTTGGCAAAGGAGTCACTGTGTTGTGCCTCCAACTGAGCATTAGCTTTATCCCAATGGATACTATTTGGGTACACAGTTTCACACCATTCTTCTACTGTATGAATTCTCTCTGTGTGCCAGGGAGGATGAACGGAAGATTCTGTCACACTAGGTATTGGCCTGACCTCAGTTAAGACACTTGTTCCATTTGGAAAAAAAGAGTTTAAATGATTCCTGTTCTATAAACTCCCAAAAAGTCCAGAGCCCAAACCAAAACTGCAGGCAGAGGAAGGAAAAGATGGAGTTGGCAGGGGTCATAAACTTGGCAGAAAAGGGAAGAGCAGGAATGGAAATCCTGAATCTCTTCACATCACACCATTATAAATCTGAACTACGGGGGGGAAAACATTCAAGAAGGATGAGTCATATAAAAACATTCCGGTTTTATTTAGTAGCTGATCTGAGGATATAGTAATTGGCATGGCTTGGTAGTAAATGAGGAATAAGTGAGTAGGTACTCATCTCTAGGTCCTAGGCAAACAGACAACAGTCTTGTATGCTATCAGAAATAAAGACATCCAAACTGCTCTCAAACCCTCTCTTCATAACTGGAAATTATTTCTCCTTTCCCTGAACACTCAACCCTATGTATTCCAAGCAAACTGTCTACAAGATTTAGCTTAAAATGTGAATAAAATATGTGAAAAAATAAACAAACAAAAACAATCTCTACGAACAGCAACGTTAGCTTTCTTTTTTTCCCAAGTGTTAGAGACAGGGCTGTAGGCTGGCAGAACAATGTGTAATGTGACATTGTGATATGACAAAGCCAGAGCAATCATTAAGCTCCTGGGCATTTTTGCCCCTTGGTTACTTGCTTTTCCACCTCTCCAAGACATAAGAGGAAGGAGTGCTGCTCCCCCTCTGAAGCCTAAGTCCTTGGGGCTGCAGTTCCTCTCCACCACTACTCTCTCCACCAAAATACCACCTTGGTCTGATGTGCACATATCCAGAAAGCTGTCCAGTGGTCAGGTCGGCTTGACCCTGGTGATTAGAAACATCAAGAGAGAAGCTATATATAGAGTACATCTGTCAAAGGTATGTGTAGATGACTTCATTCACACAGAGGCACACTTTCAGAGCCTTTTCAGTCTGCCAGCAAATTCCTACTGTTTTCAAGTTTTTGGGATATCAGGCCTTTCTCCCTGACACTTAAAAGTGGTTATCTTGGGCAGGCCCGGTGGCGCACTGGAGAGTGCACCGCTTGGGAGTGTGGCAGCGCTCCCACCGAGGATTCGGATCCCACGTGGAGACCGGTTCCCGCTCACTGGTTGAGCGTGGTGCGGGCGCAGCACCAAGGGTTGCGATCCCGTTGCCAGTCCCCGGTACGGGTGCCACACTGAGGGTTGCGATCCCGTTACCGGTCAGTAAAAAAGACAAAAAGGAAAAAAAAAAAAGTGGTTATCTTGAAACCACCTGAAGCAGCCACGGTGTATCATTCCATGGGTTCCCTGCTCAACAAATCCTTAAACTGGTCTCTCTTCCCTAAGCACCCAAACACCCTCCTCCGCTCCGTATTTAACAAGCTTACTCTCCACTGCTCTCCTTTCCTGTCTGCCAGCATTCAAGTCTTCCCTAAGGATCCCTTCCTGCCCCTCCCTTAACCCTTTACTCTGCAGTTTTGCCCCATTTCTTAAACAGTTCCTTCTTTCACATTTATCTCACCCTCCCAGAGTTAAACAGACAGAGGTCTTCCTATCACTACATGCCTCTCAGAATTTTACATTTTCCAGACTCATTTATATTTTGATTGCTCTTTCCCCAACTAGATAGAATTACTCTTATGTCCTCCTGTAATTCTGAAGCAGCTCTGAACACATTTTCCCTCTGTATAAAGATACACCATTTTAATTAGCAAGAGTTGTATTGATTTATTTTATTAATTGTTGATTGATCCATTCACTGTCTCTTGAAATTTTTCCTGTAATCAAAGTTTCTTGGGAAAAAATGTTGCTAAATATTCAGTCTGAGAGCAAGTACAGGTGAAATCAGATAGCACACAAAGGAATTAAATACCATGAGCTTAATGACATTAGCCAAGTAGTCTAATCAACAGGGTTTCACTAGAAAGAGACAATAATGAAATAAATATGGGGCTTCTTTCTTCTTCTTTGTCTTAAATTACAAGTTCTACCAAGAACTTTAAGTAGAATTTGGGACAGAAAAATCTAGATAAATTTATCACTATCAAATCAAAAACAAACAAAAAAAGTGCTTTCTTATACAAATATCCAAGAATCAAATAAATAAACAAGAAGAAAACTATGGGTCCTTACTGACAGAACAAACTTTAAAAGTTAATTCTGGTAGATTCTATTCACAATCAAGTAACAGGAATTATAAAGCATAGTTCATCTGTATAGAATTCACCCAGTCAACAAGTCTTTAGAGGACTATGGCAGATGCTAGCATAGTTTCTTAATCCACTGTACCTCATATTTTTATTTTAAAAGTTTTTTTAATGAGGTTGCCAACATTCATACCCCATATTAAAAAAAAATACAACAGTACCCTTATAGTCTTCAATTCATAAACATTCATTTAGCGTAGTATTTTTTATTTACCTAAGAAGAAATTTGGGACATGACAGATCTATATTTTAAAACACATATATTTTTATATTCAGAAAAAGATACATTCAAATCCGTAAAGTACAGAACAAATAGAACTTCTAATATAAATGTGCACTAAAAAAAAAAATCTGTTTTTTCTTTTAGCATAATTCAGAAGGCAGCACTGACCAGCCTTGGAGAGACTGGAGTCTACAGTTAACATAATGACATAATTTAGTCTTTTGGAAAATAAAAACCTCTCAGCCAAATCATCTTGGAATACAAATTCAGTATCACCCAGTCCTCCACTTTGAATTCTAGTCATGTTAGTCTTCATCCATAAACTCCAAGTGCATAATGCTCATATCTCACGTATTTCTATGTCCCTAGTTTCAAGACAGTTACTGTAAAATGAAAACCTAGTAATATTTATTAAATTGGGCTACAAAAAGAAAAGACTGAACAAAATGATTTCTAAGATTGTTTCCATTTTTAAATCCATTCAAAACAATCATGTGGTATAAAATGTTATTGGTAAGTAACTTGGTGGAAACTCGAAAAGACTGAACAAAATGATTTCTAAGATTGTTTCCATTTTTAAATCCATTCAAAACAATCGTGTGGTATAAAATGTTATTGGTAAGTAACTTGGTGGAAACTTATCCTATGCAAAATTAAACTTTCCTTCAGATTACTTATTAATAACAAAAAGAAAAACGTATTTACAATGGAGAGACCTGGTGACCACCACCTTAACCAAGTGATCAAACACCACTAGTAACAGTCACACTGACATAACATGCCTCCTAATATGATAACTCCTAATATGATAAAACATGAAACACACACCATCACTTATGTAGCACCCTTGCCAACATTGTTTAATCTTCATATTAGTAATTTAGTGCTGAGTAACGAATTCCCCAAAACCTGGCAGCTTGGAAGAACAATAATAATTCATTAGCTCTTCCAGTTTCTGTGCATCAGGAGTTCAGACAGACCTCAGCTAGGACAGCTCGTCTGCTCCACTATGTCTAAAGGCCTCAACTGGAAGAACTGAAAGATGAGAGATGGAATCATGTTAAAGCGCATTCACTCACAGTCTGCCTGTCAGCTGAGACCTTAGCTGGTGCTGTGTAACATCTTCATACAGCCTGTGCTTCCTCACCGTGTGGTGGCTGGGTTCCGAAGGTAAGTATCCCAAGAAAGAGTAGGTGTTAAGTCACATAGCATGGCTTCCACGTTACTTCACTGGTCAGCTGTCACAAGTCTTTGCTCACATTCAAGGAAAAAGAACAAAGACAGCACCCCCCCAACTTCAGTTGCAGGAATGTCAGTCACATTTTTAAACAAAGATGATGGGACTGGCTAAATATATCAGTGCAGCTATCTCTGGAAGATATAATCTGCCACAACCTGAATCTAATCATGAAGAAACAAGACAAATCTATAAAGTGGAACATTCAACAAGATACCTGGCCTGTACTTTTCAAACAATCAATTTCAGAAGAGACAAAAAGAGATGGGGAATGTTCTAGATCTGTCCAATAGAACTTTCTGTGATAATGAAAATATTCTATATTTGTGCTACTCAAGAGAGCAGCCATTAGCCAGATGTGGCCAATGAACACTTGAAATATGGTTAGTGTGACTGAGGAACTAAATGTTTAATTTTTTAAAATTTTAATCAGTTTCAATTTAAGTAGTCACATGTGACTAGTGGCTACCATGCTAAACAGCACTGGTATAAATTAAAGGAAGCCTGCCCCAGAAAGACAGGAAAACCAAATGCAATGCATTTGCCTTGATAAGATCCTAGCTCAAACACACACAAAAACTATGAAAGGCATTTTTTTTTATAACTGGAGAAATTTGAAAACAGACTATATAGTTAATGATAGTATTGAATCAGTGTTAAAATTTTTGAATACCAAAGTGGCATAGTGGTTATGTAGGAGAATGTCCTTATTCTCAGGTGAAAATCAGTGATGAAGTGCTTTTATATCTGCAGCTTACTATCAAATGGTTAGGGAAGAAAGAAGTATAAGTGCATGTAGTATGTATACAAGGGGGAAGAAAACTAATTCAAATGTGGTGAAATGCTGATAATTAGTGAATCTGGATGAAGCACATATGGGTGTTCACTGTACTATTCAACTTCATAGATTAATACCGCATGTTCTCACTCATATATGGGAACTAAAGAAAGTGAGCTCACAGAGGTAGAGAGCAGAATTGTTACTAGAGCGTGGGAAGGGTAGGAAGAGGGAGAACAGGGAGGGGTTGGTTAATAGATACAGAATTACATCTAAACAGGAAGAATAAGTTCTAGTATTCAATAGTAGTGCTACGTGTCTATAATTAACAATTACCTATTGCATATTTTCACATGGCTAAACAAGAGTTCAAATATTCTTATCACAAAGAAATGATAAATGTTTGCAGTGATGGATATGCTAATTAGCACCCTTCAACAGCTTTCAGTAAGGAAAAGGAGTTGTTTCTGTTTTTTCAAATTATTAGAACGAAAGTATGAGACACTGAAATTATTGGGAATGGGGGATGCAGAAATAAACAACAAATGCCAACAAAAATTGAAGAAACAAATTTCCTCAGAAAAGTATATTGTGTGGCAAATTAGTAGTACAAAGAAGTGATTTACAAAATGCCCTACAGAGAGTTAATGGAATTAAAAAGGTCTTGTATAAGGCAACAATATTTTGGTTTTAAATACATATCTCCACTTGGAGAAAAGTTTAACAGAGAAATAAATACTCTTCAGTGATTTGTTTCAGTGTTTAAGAAAAAAAAAAGAATATAATGATGACCATGAGAACCCTGTCCTACTTAAAGCTAAATGAAATTGACTTTCATCCAGCCTAAAGTATACAAATGAGATAGATCATTCAATCATATCTCTAACGTAATTCTTTGAAATACGCCAAAATCATTTGGCCATGACTACTAAAAGGAATTTACATTAAATTCTATAACTATCTTAAATTCTACAACTATCCATAACATTTGCTTTAACTTTAAACACCAGGTCTCACATTTTAAGGTTCTCAGATTTATACTTTTCACAAATTCTACAAACCAGTCAAATAGCAATCTCTGGTGTTTAAGTAAATACATTGACAATGACGACAGTGGTGGCAGTGGTGGTGGTGGCTATGGAGAAAAATTATGACAGCAGCGTTAGCTCTGTCTGCTCTGTGTGGGCCTGGCAAATAATGGTGAAGAACAAGACACAGCATGATTACTTCTAGTACTCTCCCCCGTCCCCTCCCAGCACCCAGCCCCTCAAAAAGCTGTTTGTATGGTTAAGGTGAACCTAAAAAATATTGTTTAAAATATATCCATGCTAACGAGAAGTTTACAAAATGGAAGGAGAATGAGATATAAACAGAATCCTAGAATTGAGCCCTACCTTTTTCACAAATTAATTTTATAGGAACAGACTAATTCTATTGAGGTCTAGTGACTACTGTTTACCAATGCTATTTTCTGTTTTAAAAAAAAAAATTGTTTCTGCTACAAAATTTATTTTGAAGCTTTCTGTCCTAAAACCACAATAGGATACACACAGCATAAAGCCATTAAATGACAGAGTGGTATAAAATGAAACCCTCCTCTATAAACATCCCACTGAATGCAAGATACAAAAGCTCAGAACATAATGTCAGTCTAGGCCATAATGAAGGACTTTGTTACCAAAATTATTACTCTATTCTCCATAATAGTGACCTAAATACACCATTTTTCCAATACATTAAAAAAGGTTTATATTCACCCACTTCTCCCAAACATTAAATATGTTTCAAACTATAAGATGACATGTTCTCTGCTAAACATGGTTGTTATAATAAGAAAACTGAAACGGTTGGTGGCTACAGCTCTCCTTCCTCCCGGAATACCTGTCAAAATACCTATTTGTCAGGTTTAGAGTGCCTGGAAATCTGTTTTTTCAATAGGATTTCCCAAAATAAAAACACCTCAAGTGGAAAAATATATTATAAAATTGTCTTTACCCAGAGAATAAAAGTTAGATACTTTTTGGTTGTTATTTTACAAATAAAGTTTTCTACTCAATTTAGAGCAATGTAAGAAATGGTAAATATTACCTTACAAATTAGAATCATGCTACTCTTCTATTGCAGTTGAGATCTGATCTAAATAAAAATCAAGGACTAATAGAATATTAGAGTTGGAAAGAGTTTTGGAAATATGCAATTTTTAAAAAACTGTTCTGGGGCCAACGCACTCGGGAGAGTGCGGCACTGGGAGTGCAGCAGCACTCCCGCCGCGGGTTCGGATCCTATATAGGGATGGCCGGTGCGCTCACTGGCTGAGCACGGGGCGGCCGGTCTCAAAAAAGGACAAAAAAAAAAAAAAAAAAAATGTTCTGGATTATACAATTAACCACTAAATAATCCTGGGGATAGGGGGAAGATTGGGATTTTAGAATTTAAATGCAAAGGTAAGAAGATAATGGTTTCCCAAAAGTTACACAAAGTTGGGTGTGTAGTATTTACCAAATATTAATTAATGAGAATTCCACTTTAAAAGTTGGGTTCTNCTACACATATTGGATACAACTTTTTTCCTAGCTTGTACAACACTGACACTTGTCTCATGAAGTAACCTCAACAATGATATAATGGAAAATATGACACGACAGTGAGAAAAGACAAAAGGAGAGGTCTGGCACTCCATATTTTACAGGTTTACACACCTTTTGATACAGTAGGAAAAGAAAAAGAAAAAAGGAAAAGCTAAAAGGACCAAAACCATTTCTTAGGCAAATACTATTTTAATCAGACTATATTTTCAACATTTAATACATAAAATTAAAATCATCTAAGAATTTAAAAAATAAAACAAAAATCAGGCAACAACTACAGTTATTCATAATTACAGTGGCAAATTTCTTATAAGATATCTAAATTCTTTCTGAAGACATATCCCCTTCTTTTCCATGTGCCCCCAAATCAAACCTGTCTCACTGTCACCCATAAACTCTCACTTTATTTTCTTTTAACTAAGATTGCTTGAACTAACCCCAAAGAAAAGAACAGGAGTTGGGCCGGCCCGGTGGCGCACTGGATAGTGTGCCGCTTGGGAAGCGCGGCGGCGCTCCCACCCGAGG
>NW_007730124.1:20643-25646 GCF_000696425.1 Galeopterus variegatus | reverse complement strand
CAAAAAGACAAAAAGACAAAAAAAAAAAAAAGAGAGAGAAAAGAAAAGAACAGGAGTTCTCTTTCTATAGAATAATATTGGCAAAATAAATTGATGTGTGCTTAACAAAAAGCACACAAAATAAGAGATACAATCAGGCAAATGTTATAAATCCTTCTTCCATCATTAACATAAATAGCAATTTTACTTATGTAAACTTATCAAGACTCATTAAAATATATGCCACACTTGGTATAAACATATAAAAAGAATAAAAGGAAATAAATGAAAATTGCATTTTCAGGGACATATTGAAGAGATCATTCAGAATTTTAAGTAAAATAGGCAAACTAGCATTATGGTTATTATTCAACTTTCAAAAGGTTAAACAATATAGTATATTGTTGTCAAATATTAGAATAAAATAATTTCATAGAAATTTCTTAAGTACCATATCTGGAGAGCAAAACACATTTTAAGGAATTAACATACAAGATGCATTTATGATTTTAAATAATCTCTATAAAATTATTCCACACGTGTCATGAAAATATTCAAGATTCTATTGAATTTCTCCCCAAACAATGAACATCCCTAAATAGTAACCATATTTTCAGTCCTTTGTTTAACACTAGCATTCACAAGAATCTGATTACAGAACAAAATAAATTGAACACAGTACAAAAATCTCCTGAGCTTTCTGACCAAAGCCATGTTTTATTATTTTTCAAATGTTTTTTGCAGTTATGCTTATTTTATCCTTAGCAGCTAGAAATACCCAAAATAGTTCCAGTGCCATAATTATTTGTAATTTTCAGATTTTTAATTGGATTTTGTTTATTTTAAAAGCCTAGATTAATATAACCTAATATATAATATCCTAACAAGCAACAATGAATCCAATTCACTTTATCAAAGAAAATGGTGCAAAAAGAATTATAAAAAGCCAGGGAAAGAATAAATAACATTACTCATATTATTAAAATATTCATAATTACTATGGAGCTTGGTAAAAACAATGTGCTAAAGCATGGTTTGGAGGCCCTTTTCATGATGGTTTAGTTAATGAAAGTATCAGACAAATCTCATTGTCTTTGTGTTTTTTACACAAACCTTGAAAATTGGGCTCTAATGACAGGAATGAATAGAAAAGGAAAGTGTGGGATTCAAATACTCTCATCTTTGTTGGCTTTTTATTTTAAGAGTTTGGTTTCTACACTGAATAAGTTATAAAACACTTTGAAACAATGGTTTACTTATAAATCTGTGAGATGTTAAAGGGAATAAGCATAGCTCAGGTTTAAAAGAATCAGAACTTGAAAAACAGGCATGTTTGCCAGAAGGTTTTATCCTAAATAACAGAGTACATTCTGATTGTGCCATGATTAAATTTTTTCAGAGTATTTCAATTTAGGCTCAGTAAAAACTGTAACCAGTATTATATTTTCCTTTTCACGGATTGAGAGTTGGGATGGTACTGGCACAAATCTCATGATGGAATAAGCAAGACAAAAATTCATTTATTTCATCACTGAAGAAACACGTATTGAGCTTCTATTACACACAAAAGCACCACCCTAGGTTTTGTCCAAAAGTAAAAATAAGACATGAAGCTTACCTTAGACAAGCTTGAAACCTTATAGTAGGCAAGACATATATATATATATATATATATATATATATATATATAAATTACAGTATCATAAAAAAAAATAAGCGCCTAAGAGATCCTGAGAAAAAAATATATGGAGGGGAGAGGTATCAAAGAAGGTAAAGATTATTCTAACATGGAAGATAAACTAGGTCTTAGAGTATACATTAGATTTGTATTTACAGATAAAGTCAAAAGATATTCCAAGTAAAGGCAAGAGAGACACTGAAACCAGAGAAATTGGAAAGACTGAAGTATACAGGGGGAGTAGAAATTGGAAAGACTGAAGTGTACAGGGGAAGTATAAAGTACTTCACTTTGATGAATCAGTAATTTATAGGAAAGGGAGTAAGTAATGAGGCTAAAGTTAAAATGAAAGGAAGTCACCAGGTTGTGGAGAGCTTAAAATGAATCTTCTTCTGTTGGCAGTTTTTAAAATAATAAACTGCCATCATCTGAACTTGACTTTAGGAAGACTGACCTGAAAGTAGTAATTAAATGTCAACAGAATAAAAGAAAAAACCAAATGATCATCTCAACTGACACAGAAAAAGCATTTGATAAAACTCAACATTCCTTCATAATAAAAACTCTCAACAAATTAGATATAGAAGGAAAATATCTTAACACAATAAAGGCCATATATGACAAACCCCATACTAACATCATACTGAACTGGAACAAGTCAAGGATGCCCACTCTCACCACTCTTATTCAATATAGTACTGCAAGTCCTAGCCAGAGCAATTAGGCAAGAGAAAGAAATAAAGGGCATCCAAATTAGAAAGAAGCAAATCAAATTGTCCCTGTTTGCTGATGACATGATTTTACATACAGAGAAACCAAAAGACACCAAAAAACTCTCAGACCTGAGAAATAAATTCAGTAAAATTGCAGGATACAAAGTCAACATAAAAAACTCAGTATTATTTTCTATGTGCCAACAGCAAACTAGCAGAAAAAGATATCAGGAAAGTAGTCCCATTTACAATAACTACCAAAAAAATAAAATACCTAGGAAAATTTAACCAAGCAGGTAAAAGATTTGTACAAGGAAAACTATAAGATGCTGATTAAAGAAATTATAGAAGACACATACATACACAGAGAGTGAGAGAAAGACATCCCATGTTCATGGTTAAAATAACCATACTACCCAAAGAAATTTACAGATTCAGTGTAATCCCCATGAAACTATCAATGACATACTTCAAAGAAATACCAAAAAACAATCCTAATATGTATACAGAACAACAAAAGACACTGAATAGCCAAAGCAATCCTAAGCAAAAAGAGCAAAGTGGGAGGCAACAAACTCCCTAACTTCAAAATATACTACAAAGCTACAGTAATCAACAACTGACATAAAAACAGACACATAGAATAATGGAACAGAAAAGAGACCAGAAATGAATCCATGTACCTAAAGCCAACTGATTTTCAACAAAGGCACCATGAACATACATTGGGGAAATGACCGTTTCTTCAATAAATGGCACTGGGAAAACTAGATATCCATATGCAAAAGAAGGAAACTAGACCCCTTACCTCTCATCGTATACAAAAACCAGTTCAAAATGCATTAAAGACTTAAATGGAACCTAAAATTATAAAACTACTAGAAGAAAATTTAGGGGAAACACTTCAGGACATCATACTAGGCAAAGATTCAATGAATAAAACCTCAAAAGCACAGACAACATAAGCAACAATATACAAACAGGATTATATCAAACTAAAAATCTGCACAGAAAAGGAAACAATCAACAGAGTGAAGAGACAACTTGCAGAATGAGAGAAAACATCTGCAAACTATACATCCAACAAGGGATTAATATCCAGAATATGCAATGAACACAATTTTATAGCAAAAAAACAAATAATCTAATTTAAAACACGGACAAATGAGCTGAATAGACATTTTTCAAAGAAAGATGTACAAATGACCAGCAGGTATATGAAAAACTGCTCAACATCACTAATCATCAGAGAATGCAAATCAAAACCTCATTGAGATATCACCTCACCCCATTTAGAATGGCTATTCTCGAAAAGATAAAAAATAACAAAAGCTGGCAAGGATGTGGAGAAATGGGAACTCTTACATATACACTGCTGGTGGAAATGCAAATTAGTACAGCTATTATGGAAAACAGTATGGAGTTACTATGGTCTGAATGCTTATTCCCCCCAAAGCTCATGCACAACTTAATCCCCAATATAGTATTTGAAAGATGAGGCCTTTAAAAGGTGATTGGATCATGAGGGCCATGCTCTCATGAATGGATTAGCCCATTCATGGAGGAACAGATTAATAGTTTAATGGGTTATCGTGGTGTACACTGGGGGAGGTTTAAGGAGAGAACATGAGCACGTAAAAGGGCCCTTGCTTAGCCCTCACTACATGATACCCTGCACTATCACCAAGAAGACCCTCACAAAATGGACTCCCTAGACTTTGGACTTCCCAGCCTCCAAAACTGTAAGAAGTAAACCTCTTTTCTTTATATATTACCCAGTTTTAGTTAGTCTGTTATCAGCAACAGGAAACAAACTAAAACAGAAAACTGGTACTGAGAAGCAGGGTGTTGCTAATAACCAATACCTTGAAATGTGGAAGCAGCTTTGGAAATGTGCAATGATCAGAGGCTGAAAGAATTTGGAGAAGCAGGCTAGGAAAAGCCTAGATTTTGATGAGGGCTTAGAAGACAAGAAGACTAAAGAAAGCTTGGAACTTCTTAGAGATTGGTTAAATAGTGGTGACCTGAGTGCTGACAGAAAATATGGACAGTAAAGGCCATTCTAAGTAGTTCTCAGCTGAAAATGAGAAAGAGCTTGGAACAAAGGTCACCTTTATTATACAGTTGCAAAGCACTTGGCTGGATTGTGTACATGCTTGAGAGCTGTATAGAATGTGGAACTTAAGAGTTATGAACCAGGATATTTGGCAGAAGAAATATCTAAGCAGCAAAGCATTTAGGCTATTTCATGTCTACTTTTAACTTCATCCAGTGAAAGGAGAAAACAAAGGATGAATTCATAGTACAAATATAAGCAGAATGTAAATATTTGTTAAATTCACAGCCTGCCATTGTAAGGAGTGAAAAGGTGTGTTTGGGAGAGAGTGCTAAGGTTGCTTCAGAGGACCACGGGTTGCTGAAGAGATTAGCACTAATCCAATCCAGATGCTATGAATTCAGACAATGGGAAAAAGACCCCAGAAATATTACTGAGATCATCAAGGTTGCCGTCTCATCAAAGGCCCAGAGGCCTAGGAAGACATAATGGTTTCACAGAACAGACCCAGAGCACACTTCATGGTCTCACTGCCTAGGGCCACGTCGGGATGCTGCTCATCGCACTCTGGCTACTC
>NW_007730124.1:17520-20057 GCF_000696425.1 Galeopterus variegatus | reverse complement strand
GCTTTGGACGGCCAGGGGTAGAATGGTATGGTCTGAACATTTGTCCCCTCCAAAGCTCATGCAGAACTTAATCCCTAGTATGGTATTTGAAAGACAGGGCCTTTAAGAGGTGATTGGATCATAAGGACTATGCTGTCATGGATAGATTAATCCATCCATGCAGTAATGGGTTAATGGTTTAATAGGTTATTAGGAAGTAAATCATGGCTTTTTAAGGAGAGCAAGTAAACACATAAAAGTGCTCTTGCTTAGCCCTCATTATATGATACCCTGCATTACCACAGGACTCTGTACAGCATCCCCACCAAGAAGAAGGTACTCACCAGATACACCCCCTGACCTTGAACTCCCCAGTCTCCAAAACTGTAAGAAATAAACCTCTATTCTTTATACATTACCCAGTTTTAGGCATTCTGTTATCAGTAACAGAAAATGGCCTAATTTCTCAAAAAACTACAAACAGAACTACCATATGATCCAGCAATCTCACCACTGGGTATATATCCACAGGAAGGAAATTGAGATGTCAGAAATATCTGTACTTCCATGTTCACCACAACTCTATTCATAACAGCCAATATATGGACCCAACCTAAGCGTCCATGAATGAAGGACTGGATTAAAAAAATGTGCTATTCAACCATATAAAACAATGTGATCTTGCCATTTGCAGCAACATGGATGACCTTTGGAGAAAATTATATTAAGTGAAAGGAAAGGACAGAAAGAGAAATACTACATGTTCTCACTCATATGTGGAATCTAAAAAAGTTGATCTCATAAAAGCATAGAGTATTATAGTGGTTACTAGAGACTGGTAAAGGTAGGGAGGAGGGGGTGACAGGATACAGAATTGAAGCTAGATGAAAGAATAAGTTCTAGTGTACTATGGCACTGTAGGGAAACTACAGGTAACAATTTGTTGTATCATTTCAAATAGCTAGTAGAGAGGATTTTGAATATTCCCAACACAAAGAAATGACAAACGTGTGAAATGATGGATATGCTAATTACGCTGATTAGATCACTGCACATTGTATACATGTACCCAAGTAGCACAATGTATCCCATAAATATATACAATCACTATATGTCAATTAAGAAAAAAATAATTTAACCAAAAAAAAGNACCCAGAAAGAGATCTGTCATAGGGGTGGAGTCACCACAGAGAGCTTCCAATAGAGCAACGTCAAGCAAAATATAGGGTCAGAGATACAGCAGAGAATCCTGACCGGGGCCATGCCTAGTGGAGTCATAGAAGCAGGACCACCACTGAGTCCCAAAACTGTAGAGCTTATTAGCATGCAACACCAGCCTGGGAGAGCTGAAGCATGGACTAATCCTGAGAAAGCCATAGGGGCAGGGCTGCCCAAAGACTTGGGACCCAACCCCTACACCAGTGTGCGGAAGATGCCAGACATGGAGTCAAGAGAGATTATTCTCCACCTTTAAGAGTTAATGCCTGCCCTGTTGAGTGTCAGACTTGCTTTGGACTAGTTGGTTATTCTTTCCTTCTTTCGTGTTGCTCCCTTCTGCAATGTGAATGTGTGCCCTATGCTTGTCCCACCACTGTATCTTGGCAGTAGATAACTTGTTTTGATTTCACAGATGGGACTTTGGACTTTTGAGTTGGTGCTGGAACAAGTTAAGACTGTGGGGATGGAATGAATGTATCTGTATGTGAGAAGGACATGCGCTTTGGACGGCCAGGGGTAGAATGGTATGGTCTGAACATTTGTCCCCTCCAAAGCTCATGCAGAACTTAATCCCTAGTATGGTATTTGAAAGACAGGGCCTTTAAGAGGTGATTGGATCATAAGGACTATGCTGTCATGGATAGATTAATCCATCCATGCAGTAATGGGTTAATGGTTTAATAGGTTATTAGGCAGTGGTTGTGATGGCTTTAAAAGGAGCACAAGTGATCAGGTTAGCTTTCTTGCTCATGCCATGCTCTCCCTGTGATACCCTGGTTGCCACAGCACTCTGTAGAGTTCCAATCAGCAGTGGATTGAGTGTCCCCACAGTCTCACTGAAGCTTAAATCCCACACTGTAACTGCTGAGGATAGGAAATCCTATTATGGTAATTGAAAACCAGGGCCCTGAAGAAGTGATTTGATTCGGAGGACTATGTCCTAATGAATGGTTTAATAATGGTGGTCATGGACATGATTCTCAGGGCTTTAAAATAAGAGCACACAAAAGTCTCTCTCTCTCTCTCTGCTTCCACCATCTCACACTGTGATCCCCTGTGTCACTGAAGCAACCACCAAGTAAGGCTTTCACCAGATGTGGTCCCTGGACTTTGGACTTCCCAGCCTCAGAAAGTATAAGCAATATTTTGTTTTATTTATAAATCACCCAATTTCAGGTATTTTTGTTATAAGCAACAGAAACTAATACACTACAAAAAAAAGGCCTTCACCAGATGTGTTCCCTGGACCTAGGACTTCCCTGCCTCCAAAACAGTAAGAAATAAATTTAAAATAAATTTAATGTCTCTATAAATCACAGTTTCAGGCAATCTGTTCTAAG
>NW_007730124.1:0-17268 GCF_000696425.1 Galeopterus variegatus | reverse complement strand
CCCGAGAGCTTACTATATAAACATTCTGACACAGAAATGCACACGTAAGAGAGAATAATGTTTTAAACTGACTCCTTAATACATTTTACTTAGACAGAGGCCTAAATTATTAAAATTACCTTCCAAAGTTATTAATTTTGATGGTTAATGATTCTCTTACTACACTTTGGTTCAAGTCAAGTTGAAAATTAGAAGGAAATCATGAGGCCACAGAATTTCAGTAATCCTCAGAGGAAGAAGGAAAATGAATGGGGATACCCTCATGTAGTTTGGTATTAAAGATATGCATGGGTCCAATTACCTGTTAAAGGAAGATACATGAAATATTGTAGAACTGGGTTTACCAGCCCCATCCAGAGATGCTAGAGATGTACAAACTAAAGGGTTAAGAAAGTTCATGGGGTGGGAAAAGAGACTTGAAGTGGTAAATCTTAAGTATAGTAAGTATAAGTACTTAGAATACAATAGGGTGATTTAAATAAGTCTAGCTGACATAGCCTGCATTTGTTTTATTACTCCAGCAAATAATCTTGGTACAACATTATTTTTTATATAAAATATGACATGAACCATGCCATCCAAGTGACAAAGGAAACACAAAACTCAAGTGTCATCTGATCATAACTTTGCTTTTGAATTCCAGGCATTAAGCCAATGAATGTAAGAGTAAGCTCTGCCCAAACACAAAGTACAAAATATGAAAGGATGACAAGAGGTAGGGAAATGAAATGATATTATAAACAAACTGCATCTACCTCACAATTTCACCCCAAATGTTCTAGGAAAGAAAGCAGGCAAAATGGTCAAATAGAGAACAAATGAATTCTCAGTTTTTCTATCATACTTTGTTTACATGTAGAATAGGGACTGGAATCTCACTAGCACCAAAAATCATTTTAAGCATTCATTCATTGAATATGTGTTAAAATAAAAATTGAGTAAATATAGGGCACCCAGCATTGTACTAAGGCACAAAAGAGAAAAAAAGATTATTTAGACAAATTGTCTGCCTTCAAGTGGTTCACATACCTGTTAGAGAAAAACAAGTAAATAAACCATAAAATGTAACATAGTAACTACTTTAAAGTAACTGTGAGACACCACTTGGGCACAAAGAAGAAATGACAATTTTTTTTTCTGGGAAAGTGATCTTTAAGCTGAATCTAAAATAGTAAGTAGTTTTCCATTCAGACAAGATGATGAGGTTGACAAAAGTGGATACTCCAAGCAGAAGAAATAGCATGTGCAAACTCGAAAGAGTGAAGCTAACTATGTTCAGAGATTTGCAATTATTACAGCATTTGTGGAGAATAACACTGAAATAATGAGGCTTGAAAGAAAAGCAGGAACTGTGTCACAGGGGGCCTTCTCTGTGTGCCACTACAAAAACAAGTCAGACTTTAATGATGAGCATATGGGAGACCAAAGAAGAATTTTAAGCAAGACAGTCATGTGATTAGCAGTGAGACAGGGAAGAGGGGAATGAGTGCTCCCTCAGTCATTTCTGAATAAGAATCAACAGGATTTGGTTACTGATCACTTAAAGGCAAGACAGAATGGTGAATAAGGGAAAAGAGTCCAGAAGAATTCAGATCCCTGATGTTGTCATTTGGGTAATAGTGGCTCCATTTAGAGACACAGGAAATGAAGAGAGTGGAGCGGGGTTGGGAAAAAGGCAACAGATTTATTTTAGGAAATGTGAAGTCAAAACGGCCTGCTTGACAATCAGGTACAGTCAAAAATAAAGGGTTACAGCTCAGGAGAAAGACATCAGCTAAAGATAAAGAACTGAGAATCACTGTTTTAACTGAAACAGTGTGAGTGAGTGAGGTCACCTTGAAAGACAATGAAACAAGGAATGTAACACAAAATGAGATGAGAGCTAGAGAAGAATTCCGGAAAATTCATCAACTTGTCAACTCGTGAGTGTTTAGATAATGCACGAAACGAACTTGGGCAAAAAAAAGAAAAAAAAGCATTGGCTCTCACTGCTACCAACAGATGGTGCTAGAACTTACTTGAGAAGAATTTCACTTTGGAACAACTTTTGGATACCTATTCCATCCCAAGGAGCAGAGCTTCTGAATTAACAGCTAAGTGCAGACAGATAACAAAAGAGAGGTAAATGTAAAACAAGGAAAGCAGAACACCATGGGAGCCAAAGAAAGAGAACATTCTTTTTCTTAAAAGAGGCAAAAATAATTACAAACATACATTCATTCGGCAGACAAATCTGCAAAGTACTAGAAAGACTAGGTGATGAAAATTCCACAGTGAACACAATTCAGGTCCTCAGAGAGCTTACAGGTAAACACTAAAGCAAAATCAAGTAATATAAAAACAAAACATTCTCCTCCTGGTTTGGCTTTTAGAAGATTGCAGATGACCCACAGACATGAGCTCAGGCACCAGACCAGTGGGCTGGCTGATGTAGAAGTGAAGAGGAAACAAGAGATATAAGCTTCTCTTCAAGAATCAAGTAGCAGAGAACAAGGCAGAAACAAGGGAGCAGTAAGAGGGCGCCAGAATATTTTCCAGACATGCATAATACCACACCAAGAGACACCTGAACCCCGAGAGCTTACTATATAAACATTCTGACACAGAAATGCACACGTAAGAGAGAATAATGTTTTAAACTGACTCCTTAATACATTTTACTTAGACAGAGGCCTAAATTATTAAAATTACCTTCCAAAGTTATTAATTTTGATGGTTAATGATTCTCTTACTACACTTTGGTTCAAGTCAAGTTGAAAATTAGAAGGAAATCATGAGGCCACAGAATTTCAGTAATCCTCAGAGGAAGAAGGAAAATGAATGGGGATACCCTCATGTAGTTTGGTATTAAAGATATGCATGGGTCCAATTACCTGTTAAAGGAAGATACATGAAATATTGTAGAACTGGGTTTACCAGCCCCATCCAGAGATGCTAGAGATGTACAAACTAAAGGGTTAAGAAAGTTCATGGGGTGGGAAAAGAGACTTGAAGTGGTAAATCTTAAGTATAGTAAGTATAAGTACTTAGAATACAATAGGGTGATTTAAATAAGTCTAGCTGACATAGCCTGCATTTGTTTTATTACTCCAGCAAATAATCTTGGTACAACATTATTTTTTATATAAAATATGACATGAACCATGTGCATACTACAGGAAGAAGAAAGAAGTTCCTATCCACGTCTAGCCAGTAAATAGACAAGGTGACAAGTAGGAGAAGTCAGTGTCTGATCAAGCAAAAATAATTCATATTGGTACCTATGATTCTCTCTCATTTTTGCAGTAGGAGTTTAGAAAATTTATTTTTAGGGGCCGGCCCAGTGGCGCACTGCTACAGTGCGCCGCTTGGGAGCGCGGTGGCACTCCCGCCGAGGGTTCGGATCCCACATACAGACCGGTTCCCACTCACTGGCTGAGCGAGGGGTGGGCGCAGCACCGAGGGTTGCAATCCCGTTGCCGGTCCCGGTCCGGTACGGGCGCGACACTGAGGGTTGCGATCCGTTGCCGGACACGAAAAAAGACAAAAAGGAAAAAAAAAAAAGAAAGAAAATTTATTTTTAAAAATCTGGAAATATTACATGACTTTAATAAACATAATTAATTACATGTGTTCATAAATATTTGTTAAATGAAAGGAAAACAGCCTTATCTTATTTGGATAGTTGAGTAACTATCACCAGAGATGTACAAACTAATTTACTACAGAAGAAAAGCATGGAAATGATCTCATCACGTCTTAACAATACATTCAAATGCCACCTTTTTCTTAAAAAAAAGAAAAAAGTCTTCAAAAATAACTAAATTTTAGTATGCCATCAATTTAAAAAAAAGGATCTTCTGGTAATGATCTGAGACACAAATAAGAAAGAATAACCAAAATGAGGAAATAATGAATTAAGTTTTCTTTTAGAAGTGCTTGTATGACATGGGTTTGGCAAAACTGCAGAGATGGATTGATATATCTACCTCCTTCTTCCCACCCCACCCCCAACTTGTATATAAGCCTAGTGTTACTTAAGCTAAGATCATGCAGTTTTAACTCTCCAGTTAGGTAGACAGAGCTTAGAAAATTAGATCACAAGGTCGCCACAGGAACTCTGACCATCTGCCTGGCAAGTTTATATGACTTCCTCTTCCCTATGATCATGTTGTACAATGCCCAATAGGCAAGATAAGGGAAAGGTTGGCAGGGCTTTCTATAACAGTGACAAAAATATTTGGTCCAAATCACTAAGAATGGCGGGAAACTCAAGCACTTCTTACCTTCCACAGCCAACAAAGTAATCAATGATTTGAGAAATATTTATCTAGAACCTTCTTTGTGTACAGAAGCCATTTTTTAAAAAGTTCAGTGTCAATCATGGCCCAACCCGTACATGCTGACTTCGGATTTAATCAGTTTGAACCTGCTACCAAACAATTAAGCTCTCTGCAACAAAAACAAAAAAGTATTTGAAACAGATAGTTATGAATCTTTCATTCATAATAGCTAACTAGGAACACATGAGCCAAACATTGTGAGGATCATTTCAATGGTGTGTAATGTGAGAGGTGTGTTAGGAAGCACTTGGTTCCACTAAAGAAGGAGTCTGCATTTTTCTTTCTTGCAAGTGAAATGCAAAAACAATTATGCAATTTTGCCATTCGTAAGGCAGTCTTAAAGTTACCCACATTCAAAATTCAAGACAATAAAATTTCTCCATCTCTAAAATTTAACACTTTACAACCATTCTGAAGTCTTTGGTATGATTTCATTTTATGAATAATGTCTTCTTCATTCCTAAAAGTTTCCAGGAAAAGAAAATATTGAATAGTGTATAAAAAAATAACATAAACCATACTTGTCTGATCTGATCTTGAATTGACCTTAACAGCAGAAAATCTTTCAAAAGGAGTACTAGTATACTGTAATTTTTCCCAAAGCTCATAAATAATAAATGTTCCTTTGTGGAATTATTGAAAAAATATATGTAATTTGGAAATGGACTTATTTTTATAAATCCACAGTATCAGTATATGTAGAAAAATATAATAAAAAATGTGAAAAAATTCACATTTGAATAGAAAAATGTGAATTTTAGAATAGAAAAATGTAAATAGAAATTAAGAAGAGAGAGAGAAACCAGAAAGGTTCTTTTTTTCCAACAATTTCAACCATTTACCTTAAATTTGATGCTTCTTTTAAGTTTTGATGCTTCTTTTAATTCAGGCTTCTAAAAAAAAAAAATTAGGCTTCTAACACTGGGCACTCAGTAAACATAAGAACCTTGTCTGTCTTGTTAATTACGGCCCTCATTATTTAGCACTATAATTAGCACTTAATAGGCACTTATTTAATGTATCTTTATTGACAGATACATTTCACTAACTGAAACAAAAATATTTTCTATGAACTAAAGCTGTATATGTCTGGGACTGTTAGATTAAGAAATCAGATTGGACTGCATTAAGCCATTGGGACTACTACTGATTTAACTGAATCCCTAATCTGGCATAACTATTTCATATATGTACATCACAAGAAGGATCACTAAAGAGAGTTAAAATGGATAAAACAAGATCTAATACCACTGTAACAAACTCGCCCTCACATACAAAGGACAGTTCAATATGTATTTTATTGTATTTAATATGCATCTGTGTAAAAGTCTCTCTTCTACCATTTTTCTTTTAAAAGAAATTTTTGACCCAGTGTTATCCTTTCCAGTGATTGTTACAGCTGACAGCAGTAACAAAAACTTAGCAAGAGTAATTAGAGAGGGAGGAAGAGGAAGCTGAAATTATCACAGCTAGAAGTTTTTAAAAGTTCTTTCAAGTGGGGCCAGCCCGGTGGCACACTGGAGAGTGCCCCACTTGGGAGCGAGGCGGCGCTCCCGCCGAGGGTTCGGATCCCATGTGGAGACCGGATCCCATGTGGAGACCGGTTCCCGCTCACTGGCTGAGCGTGGTGCGGGCATGACACCGAGGGTTGCGATCCCGTTGCCAGTCAGTAAGAAAAAAAAAAAAAAAAAGACAAAAGGAAAAAATTCTTTCAGGTGAAAAAAAATACACTTCTGGCTGAATTAGTTTCTCTGGCCTTAAAAGTTAAGCCACATTCTCAGATTAGCCCCAGCAAAAATCTATAAATTCCTGTATTCCCCTTTGGAAGTGAGAAAAACTCTGTAGGCTTGGATAGGCTACCTAATCTAAAAACCTTCTCCCCAAGTTCACATCCACTCTTTCAGGAACTAACACAGAACTAGATTAGCCTCTATGGATCAGCAAGCGTTTGTTACACCTAATGCCCAAAATCCAATTAATGTCCACATTAGCCAAATAAAGTTAATGTTAGCGAGAAATGTCTGGCTGTTAAATCTTTCAAGAATTTCCATATTCATAACTCAAAGCCTTTTATTTTGTGCTTATTTATTGGATAAATATTTAAAATATACTTAAATAATACATTGTTTCTTACAGTATATAATCAAAGTTCCCTAGATATAGCTCGTGAACAGCACAGTACCGGTAAAAATGGCTTATGAGTTCTTGAGAAATTTTAGTGTTTCCACTTTTGCTACTGCCAAACTATTTCTATATCAGATTCTACCACTACTTGTTTTCCCAATCATTTTACCACTTTATCCATTAATTTGGAATCTTATTTAAAATTTCATATTTCCATATAACAATAGTTTGATCATATCAATGCCACTGAAAACCATGAATGTAACACAAAATGCAATTAGTAGCCACTGAATTAAATTCCAGATTTTCAGATTTTCTATCCTGTATCTAGTAAGAGCTCATAAAATCATGCTTCGACTATTCCATTAACTGCGTGGCAGAGACAGAAAATGGAAATAACCGTTGGTAACAGATATAGGTGGAAGAGGGAGGCCTTGGAGGTGAGATGAAGAGATTTTTATTCCGTTTTGAAGATGACATGCAGAATCATATATAAAGTTGTTTTTTATATTATATAACTTCACTTGAGATATTTTAATTCAAATTGTAAAATTCCCAACAGTGATAAGGGGCTCCTACAAAACAATTTTTTTTAAAAAGTCACCATATATTCTAATGTACAACTAAACCATGGTGGATCTTTCTAATTAGTATAAAACCTGAATGATGTTAATATGCCTTCCGGTTAAAGTTAAGCACTGTTAATATATTTACTCTGGACAAGATTTCATTCTCCTCATAATGGGATTTTACTATTTTCAAAACAATTTACTTACTACCCAAATAAGATGAGAGTGATGAAGGCTTCAATCACTCCTTTGTTTCAAACCCTCTAGCAGCCTAAACTTAACCTTCACTGTCACAACCACTATGAATGTATCTTTTATTCAGGCTTCTCTCCCCATGACTGAGATCTCACCAGGCAGTGAGAAAGAGCTGGAACAGTAATTGGAAAGCTATCAGTTATAAAAAATACACTTTTCAACTAAACTCATCTGAGGACTGAAAAAGACCATCAGACACTGGGGCTGGCGGATGGAGGGAGCAGGGAGAAGGGACCCTGCTGGAGAAGGGGTGGAGAGGGAAAGACCACATGGTCATTGACTGCGTCTATATTTTCATAAGACTATTTTTTCCTGAGACCACAGAAAGTAGCAAGTCTTCAGATTCAATTGAAAAATGTGAAATGTGGACAAGTGCATAGATGTCGTGTAACTGGTGTTGAATCTTTTTGCTTCAACAGTTTGGATAAGAAACAGATGAAAAATCAAAATAACATGGAAAGAAACATGCATTAAACAACTTATTCTGAAACTCTACAAAGACAGCAAATATACTAATACACAAAGAAAAGAGAACTGATTATTCCTAAATTTAAATGAAGTTTTAATTTTTTCTATTACACCTTATACGTTGTTGTTCAGGCTTGGCTATCATGCATTATTCATTTAAAGATAGAAGTGATAATACTTTAAGCAAATCTAAAAACTAATGCACATTATAATCTTTAGGGGGCTATTTTTCTCAATGATTATAAACACTCTATTGTTGTTCAGGCTTGGCTATCATGCATTATTCATTTAAAGATAGAAGTGATAATACTTTAAGCAAATATAAAAACTAATGCACATTATAATCTTTAGGGGGCTATTTTTCTCAATGATTATAAACACTCTAACACACTCTCTGGTCATACACATTAATCCGACACCTTTACATTCATATCATGTGAATAATGCCGAAAATTGGCCCAGTGGCCAGATTTTTATCACAGAAAGAATTCCATGGCTTTTAAATTATTCAGAATCTAACAAGGCCCCACAAAAGAGCTAAGTAAAAGAACTACCAACAAAATTAGTGTTCTCTATTAACTAAAAGGATTTATGATGTGTGAAAGAATATAACACTGTAGTTTGTAGTGCATAGTACTAAAAATATACTATACACCAGAAGTTCTGATAAGGTAGATAAACACCCTAAAATCATAAAAGCAACTCAATCTAAAGATAAGGTTACTAAATCAACATTCCTAGATTAAAGAATAATATTTTTAAATTCCCAGATGTATACAGTCTGTCATAAAACAGTTAAAGTTTTGGAAACACACAGGAAGAGAAATTGGAGATTACTTACATAACACATACAAATAAGCTGAGCACACTTTTATGGGGAGAAAAATCTACATAGATATAATAATGTTCTAATTTCTTCCATATATGAAAAATGCAAGCAAAAAGTTTGCATGCCCTGACAGAAAACAAGTCATTAATTTACCAAGTTATTCACAAATTGAATTTCAAGAAATCCAGGCCTCCAAAAGAAAGCAAAGCAAGATTTTAAAATGTGACAGGCTTTCACTAGCTAAGCAGTTAAATGTATCTTCTCTCTATATCATCACAGGTATATCTTTCTTTAAGTTTTAAAAGTCAGGGCACTTAAAACCATCTTATTGTACATTCAAGTCTAAAATCACCATTAACTTCACATGTCAAAGTTACTGTAGAAAATTAGATAAGTTCTATTCAATGTCTTTTCAAAAAGGATGGGTTTCACACATTTTTCTTTACTGCTTTGTCTTGCCACTTGTACTTTTTTAAAAATTTTATTTTCTGGACCGGCCCCACAACTCACTCAGGAGAGGGTGGCACTGGCAGCGCCAAGGCCACGGGTTCAGATCCTATATAGGGATGGCTGGTGCGCTCGCTGGCTGAGCATGCTGCAGACAACACCATGCCGAGGGTTGCAATCCCCTTACTGGTCAAAAAAAAAAATTTATTTTCTAATGAAAAATATTATAAACAATTACAATATTACAAAACATTACAAATAAGAGAATCAACAGGAAAAAATTACAGGGTGTTTAATGATCATAAATATATTTCAGACACTGGAAACATTCTATTGTTGTATTAAATCAACAAATATCTCCCCCAACAATATACATGTGTTTCTAAAATAAGGAAAAGCTTAGAGAAGTAATATTCTAATGGTGCTACTAAAAGATTTTCTTAAAAAAATGAAATTCAGTAGCCTTCAATAAGAGACTTTATGGTTTCTCCTCCCTTTAAGCACATATTTCTTTACTGATCTTCATTATTTTCTCACTATTTTTTCTTTCTCTTTTTCTTCCCTCCTTACATTAAAAACACGATTTTTCAGCTGCAGAACTCTGACTTCTTATCAAGCACATAATTCATTTAACGAGTTATTTTAGCACATTCTTAAGTACTATGTTTCAGGTTCTCTTCAGAAACTGTTTATAGCTTAGATTTCTAGACTGGCTCAAACAGGACTAGATCCTGCCTTCACAGGATATTACATTCTTATATGGCTATGTTACTAAATAAGAATGGTTTGCGACAGGACCTCTGATTTCAGTCAAAAACATGCAAATCCTCTTCATTAAGTCACACATAATCACTTGAGTATCACAGGAGTGAAAAACAACACAAGAATTTTTCTACTATATTAAGGCTATATTCAAAAAGCCATATGACTAAAGGAGATTCACCCAGTTCTTAAACAGGGTCGTATTTGTACTCTTTCCTACTACGATGTAATGAATACTCTATCATATTGCTACCTATAAAAATGAAAAATAACTGGTTATTCAGTTCTTTCTAATAATCCTGTAAGCTCTGAATGTAGGAATGTGCAGAAGCTCCTTCCACTCCCATCATGCCAACACATTCTGCACATGTCAAGCGTAGTCATCTTCCTGCCAGGAATGCCTGAGAGTCCTACCACATACTCTCATTCTTGGCTTCAAAAATTCATACTATAAGATTCAAACATCACCTTTCCTAACAAAGACTTTTCTGATTCCCTCAGCCACAGTGAGCCTCTCCCTTCTATATCCTGCTGGGATATAAACACACACACACACACACACACACACATATTTTTTTAATTTGACCTACCCCCAACAATTGTGTCAAGTAGGTACTATGATCGTTTCCACTTCTAAGGTAAGAAAAGTAAAGCAGATAGGTCTCTCTGATTCCAGAGTCCACTGTTTGCTTTTTAACATATACTTCCTTTAGCTCCACACTATACTGAAACAGTTATCTGGCTGCCCCCTTCTCTGGGTCTCCTCATGACAGAAGGCAGAACTCCTGTCTTACCAGTGGCTGGCACAGAACAGATACTCAACAAATGCTCAAAAATGATGAATGAATAAACAAATGAAATAATGTTCCACTTCCTCTCTCAGGAAAAACTTGTCCTTTCCTAAACATTTATTCTGTAAAAAGTATGATAATAAGTGCTAATTTCATTCAACATGCATTTTGTGAGTGTGTATCATATATGAGCACTGTGTTTAAATACCATAGGGAATTTAAAGATAATTAAGACTCAGCTCCTTGCCCTCCAGAAGCTTAAAATTCAATGGGATAAAGGACAAATAATTAGTTAATGTGACCACTACTTGTTTCCTAATCACCTATAATTTTCTCTCTTTAAAAGAACCTCATACTTTATAAACATGTTCCACCATCACACACGTCTGGTCAGTAGGATGTAGATCAAACAGTCAACAGAAAAAAAAAGAAAGAAAGAAAAGCTAAAAGAATCTCCATCGACCTTAACTACATGATCTTTTTTAACTCAACCATTCTTATTTAGCTCAATGGTCATTTAAGTATATAGTACGAAAGAAAAGAATAAAATCAAGGATACCCTAAAACTATCCTTGCACTTTTTCTTTTGTGAGAGGCAGCATAGCCAAGTGGAAAGAACCTGGGTTTTGGAGTTAGAAAGATCAGGGTTCCCATCCCAATTCTGGCCCTTTCTCCCATGTGAATCATACACAAGCCACTTTATCTTTCTGAGCCTATTCCTTATCTGTAATATGGCCATAAAGAGACCTGCCTGAAAGGGCTCTTGTAAAATTTAAAGCATATAACACACTTAAAGTCTGCCACACCAAATGTACTATTATTTTGTCAGCCTCTCTATATGCTTCTTAAAGACTATAGATTCTAACTTTAATGTAACAATATAAATACTTCTGACCTCAATGCCAATTACACAAAATGTTTGCCTAGAGAGATACTTGAAAAAAGCTACTTGTGGCAAGAGATGTGGCATGGGACCTAAAGTCTCGGGTTTCCAGATGGTGCATACATCATCTGCCTCCTCCCAAAATACATCCTGCAAATCCCTTATTCCAGATCCTCTCTGTGGAAAATCTAACTTTATTAATTATTTCCTACAATAAGATCTAAAAGAACTGACAGATGTTACTCTGTACTAACAATTCCATTTTCACAAATAAAAATCTGAGATAGTGAAGAGGGAAATGAGTTATGTACAATGTCTAGGAACCAATCTCAGCACAGAGTGTATGTTGTATTATATTTTTAGTTTCCTAGACATTTCTCAACTCATTCTATTAAGCAATTTGCAGAACATGTAAAAAAAAAAATCAAACAAAAACATTTTCCTTTTAATTCTAAATCTAATTTACAATCTATTAGCTTACAAATCACATTTACTTGTGCTGGTATAACTAGACATCTATGTGCAAAAAAGTTCATCTGAACACAGATCTTACATCTTTCACAAAAATTAACTCAAAATGGATCACAGACCTAAATGTAAAATGCAAAACTATAAAACTTCTAGAAAAGAAAAAAAAGAGGTTAAAATCTAGGTGGCCTTGGGTTTGGAGATGAATTTTCAAATACTACACCAAAAGCCTACCCATGAAATTGATAAGTTGGCCTTATTAAAATTAAAAACATCTGCTCTGAGAAAGACGCTGTTAAGAGAATCAGAAAACAAGCCAAACTAGGAGAAAATATTTGTAAATCACACATCTGATAAAGTGCTTGTATGCAAAATGAATAAAGAACTCTTAAAACTCAACAAGAAAACAAACCACCCCATTAAAAAGTGGGCAAAAGATGTGAACAGACATCTCACCACAGAAGATATACAGATAGAAAGTAGAATGTGAAAAGATGTTAACACATGTCATTAGGAATTGGCAATTTAAAGCATCAACAACAAATTACTATGCACCTATTAGAATGGATAAAATCAAAAAAACTGACAAAAGCAAATCCTAGCAAGGATGAAGAGCAAAAAGAACTCTCATTCATTACTGATGGAAATGCAAAATGGTAAAGCCACTTTGGAAAAGTCTGGTAATTTCTTACAAAGCTAACTATAACCTCACCATATGATCCAACAATCAAACTCCTAGGTATTTACCCAACTGATCTGAAAACTTATGTCTGCCCAAAAACTTGCACATGAATGTTGATAGCCGCTTTATTCATAGTTTCCAAAAACTAAAAGCAACCAAGAGTTCCTTCAATAGGTTGATAAACTGTCATACATCCATACATGCAATATTGCTAAGCTATAAAAAGAAATGATTTATCAAACCACAAGAAGAATAAATAGACCTTAAATGCATATTGCTAAGAAAAAGAGGCCAGCCTGGCAAGGCTGTATGATTCAAAATATATGACATTTAGAAAAGACAAAACTATAGAGATATTAAAAGTAATAGCTGAACCACTGGGATTTTTACTTGAAATTATTCTGTGTGGTACTATGATAGGTACATCAAATTACATATTTGTCAAAACCCATAGAATTCTGGAGGACAAAGAGTGAATCATAATGTATACAAATGTAAGAAAACCATTTATAAGGTCAAGGGATCTCAAGATGGAATGTAGATCGTGACAAACAAATCTAACTGTATTATAAATGTGGACAACAATCTCACTAAAGGGAATAGGAGGAAAAGTGCTTAGCTATCCAATTTTGGAAATGAGTAAAAGCTGTGACATTAAAAGCAAAAAGATCTGCACATAAGCACTGTACTATAGCTGATAAAATCGTTTCCCTTGTGAGCACAGGCTAGCAATTCCAATGCTGCTATACATGTATAATAGAAACCAACAAGCAAATGGACAGCAGATGGTGGGAGCCAGTTTTCTTCTCACTGTTGGAGTAAGATTGCACATAAACAAGGGGAGGAGGCTAAAAAGATACATATGGGGCCGAGCCCGTGGCGCAGTCAGGAGAGTGTGGTGCTGGGAGCGCAGCAGCACTCCCGCCGCAGGTTCAGATCCTATATAGGGATGGCGGCCGGTGTGCTCACTGGCTGAGCGCGGTGTGGCCGGTCTCAAAAAAAAAAAAAAAAAAAGATACATATGGTAATTATGTCATGATATTGATATGGGACGGTAGAATGGTACATATGGCATGGATTAGGGTTAGAGACATCAATATAAATTCATATTTAGCTAATAGGTACACATGGTTACAAAGAAATATGTACAGATGTGTTCTTTTACACAGGTCTGTATATACACATATATTTCCTGCTTTGTCAGATGAGCATGCCTAGAAGCAATAACACTCCAGTAGCAACGAGCACACCAAGCACACCAGATCTTAGTTTCTAATACTATTTCCCAGCAAAAGGAGCCAGATTCCTCAGAGAAACTGCTGATTCTAAGACTGGGACATGATATATACAAGATGAGCCTGGACCATCTTACAGTGCCAGAAAGTAAGAAAATGCTTCAAAAAAACCCAAAAAACCTTACATTGATGGTGGTATGGCAAACAGCCAAGCTGGAACAATTTGAGCAACAAAATAAAGTAGCATTGGATTATAACCCAAAGTATAAAATTTATTTAGGTTTCCTTAGTTTTTATCTAGTGTCCTTATCTGCCTATAAAATAACCATGAGTCAATATTAAAATAAGTGTAAGACTGAGTAAATATATAAGTGCAGAAGGAGAAATGAATCTCCCATGCAGAAGAATTCCAAATAATGTATATAGATAATCCACCCTTGGGGGTGCGGGAGATGCATAACTCTTCACTCTTTAAGTATAGGCAACAAACAATGACTTCCTTCCAAGACTACAGCATAGGAAGGAGGAAGAAACGAGTAACTGTACAGTGGAAAAACCTGATATATACTACCTCAGCCAGGTGATCAAGATGAGTTTCAAAAGTGATAAATCAATCATCTTGATAATGTGTACCTTTGATATGATGTGATGAAAATGGTACTTTACCCCTGTTGGTCTTCCTCCCCAAGACCTACAATCACAGTCTAATTATGAGAAAAATATTAGACAAATTCCAGTGGAGGGGCATGCTACAAAATACCTGACCAATGCTCTTCAAAACCATCAACGTCATCAAAAACAAAGTCTAAAATACTGTCACAGCCAAGAGGAGCCAAAGGAAACATTACAACAAAATGTAATATAGTATCCTAGATGGTAGGATCCTGAAACAGAAAAAGGACATTAGACAAAAACTAAGGAAATCTAAATGAAGTATAAACTCTAATTAATAATAGTGTACCAATATTGGCTCATTAATTGTAACAAATACTAATATATGATGTTAATAAAGGGGGAAACTGGTATGAGGGTATATGAGAAGTCACTGCACTATTTCTGTAAATCTAAAACTTCTAAAAAAACAGTCTATTTTTTGAAATCCCACTTAGGAATGTATCTAGAAAACACTGAAGAGGTTGTAGTGAATCACTGAAGAACCTCATACTTTCTTGAATATATTCCACTGAAATGTTTGCAACTATCCCATTACAGAATTTTTCTTAAGAAAATATTTTCAGTCACTAACAGCTGCAAACAATTTCATGCAGCAATTCCCAGCAGGGATGTACTATATAGCCAGAGTACTTTAACTGATGTTTCACTTTTTCCCCTTTCATACTTCTGCAGAGATGTCTGAACGTCTGTAACCTATCATTAACTTATGTTGTTCTAACTATGGAATATGTTAAATAACTACCAAATATGTTAAATACAACTCAGAAAAGCTAAGGTAAACTTTACATAAATCAAATCAGTGCTAAAATACTCATCCAATAAAACTTCAAGCATCTAAAGACAGAACTCGAAAAAAGCTATCATCTCTTTTGGATACTATGTTTCCTTATAGATAAGGGTGCTTCAAGTGTGCTCCTGCAGAATTAAAACAGGTGAATGAAGAAAAGAGAAGAGCCGGGAGAAGAATAAAAAGCAGCGGAGGGGAAAGGATATGTACTGTAAAAAAGAAAAGGCCTAGGATTTGAAATGTAACAACACTGAAAGCAGAGAGTAGCAAGCCTATGTCATGGCAAGAAAAGAAAAAGGCTGATAGCCGAAAAGAATCAGCATAGATAAAAACTTGAAAGTAGGAAGAAGCTAGAAATACAAACAAAATGAAATCTTTATGTTTGATCACAAACAAGCAAAGTGTTCAAAATTAGACATTAAGCTCCTGATAGGGAACAAAAGAAACATCACCCTAAATACAATTTAACTTAATGTATTCCCCACTATTAACAAAAGGCTGAAAATTACTATATAAAATATTCAATGGCATTGGTAAGTGAAAAAACAAATTACGAAAAGAATGCACCAAATACTGTGAACTGTGATCATCTCAGAATAGTGGAATTAAAAGCAAGTTTTCTTTTCCTTCTTTTTTCCTGCATGAAGTGAATGACTTATGGAACTTTACAAAGTCTTAATCTATGTATTCTTTACTAAAGGCATTCTATAAACTTTCACTACATTTGCGATACATTCTACTCTATCCTTTATGTGACGTCTGTAAAGTGTTTTAACTTTTGAATTGTAAATACAAATATGAACTCATTACCAAAAATTTTCCACACCAGCAACTTAAGAACTACAGCAATATATCTAGAAAACTCCAATCTCAAAGAGAAAATCTATACTAGTTGAGAGAGGATGACACTGACTTTAATTTCAACAGACTCACTCCAACCTAATCCGCACGAGTGCACTTTCCAAAATCCAAGGAACTGTAGAAGAATAGTATCCTTTCAAAGAAAGCAAATTAGAAGCAATACACAACAGTTACTTTGACGTTTTTTCAATATGTAGAAGCCTTCCCGGAATCCTAATTCTTCTATCTCCCAAAAATGGCAAAGCCAAAAATCAAACTAGTCACACAACTTCTGAAACCAAGCTTCAGCTAAACTTACCCTAAGATACTAGCTATTTTACCTATTTCCCTTATTATCCGAGGCAAGAACTGAAACCGTTAAAAGAAAAGCAATAATACATTTCACTGAAACACAGTTTGTAAAGGAGGATTCCAATGCTGAATGCTTTGCCGCTCTAGATGTCCTATGGATTTCAAATCCTAAGACCAAGGCGTCCTGCCCCCGGAGAGATTCCAGCCGGTATTACAAGAAAAGAAGTTGAGAAAGGCTGTAAGAGAACAATGGGTGCAAAGATTTTGCACACAGGTAGTCCTTGAAAGGAAAGTAAAAAGAGTGAGGGCATCAGAGACAGAGCAGGGTCTACATTAAAGGGGGGGGGGGGGCTACTCCAAACACCTTACCTGACAAGGAAAGAAAGAAAGGTCGTCTTCCCCGAAAGTAAATGCTAAGTACAATGGAGCAAGCTGAGAAAGGACAGTCAACAGCAATTAGGAATTGACTATTCCAAAACAATGAGCTATCTTAATTTGAGCGGGCAGATGATGGTGGGACCTTGTCCCAAAGGGTCACTTTGAAAAGACACCCCCATTTGTGGGGTGGAGAGAGGGGCTCTCAGAACCCCAAGTCTAACATAACAAACCGTGATCTGAAGCGGACCACGGGAGCGCAGGTGTATCTGCGGGGGCTCGGGTTACCAGGCATACGACAGGGCCGCCGTGAATCCTGTGTGCCCGGCCGCCCCGGAGCCCCCGGGCGCGGGGCTGGCGGGCAGGGGCCGAGGCGGCGGGCGCGGGTGGGCACCGGCCCCGCGGACGCACGGGAGCAGCGCCCCGGCACACCTGGCCGCCGAC
>NW_007730123.1:153841-206358 GCF_000696425.1 Galeopterus variegatus | reverse complement strand
GAGTCTCCACCTCACTATCTGGGCATTTCCCCACTCTGTGTGCACTAGGTGGGGCTGTTGGCCCTTGCAGAGGCAGCCCGCAGGGTGTTAATTTTTTTGCAGAGACTCCGCCTCCTTTGCCGGACCCCTCCCCACTCTGTGCACTCAGTACAGGGCTGGGGCGTGTCTTCTGCAATCCTCATCTATCAGCCGGGACTTCAAGCCCGTGCTCTGCCCCACCCCACCAAGGAAGACTTTCAGGTTTCTGGTAGGGACGCTCTGGGTGCTTTTGTGGCTCTGGATAAGGCTTTCTCTGGGCTTCTCACTTTCCTCCTGGTATTGCGGTTAATTGTGTAGTTGAGTTATCTCTGACACCAGGGTGTGAGCTCCTCAGGGGAGGATCCCACAGCACACAGTTCCTCTTTGAATCCCCCCAGCACGGGCTGACTCGGGCACCCGCCAGCAGTCAGCTCTCCAGCAGGTTCAAGCGAGCTCGAGAGTGCTCCGGCCTCACCTCTCCCAACCAGAAGTCAGTTTGGGTTTCTTCCGAACTGATGGCCACAGAGATGGTATCTGCCTTCCGGAAACAGGAAGTTTACCTGGGGCCAAAGCCCAGGGTGTGGTGGAGTGACAATCTGGGTGGGCTCCTCTTCCCTGCCCTCCTGACGCTGGCCGGGGGCTCCCCCCGCCAACAGCCCCACCAGAGATCCGTGGGGGGAGTGGGATTGTAGGCCAGTCCGGAGGCCCCGGGGGACCCCGCGCCGAGGCTTGCAAGTGGCATGGCTCAGTGAGGAGCCACGCCAAGCGAGGAGGGCAGGCCTGGCCTATCCGAGCAGGCCGGCTCCGCCCCCACCTGAGAAAATGGAGGCAGTGCTGGTACCAGTGCCTAGCCTGGTGTGGTAGGTGGGAGCCAGACAGGCATCTGACCCGCAAGCGGGGCTGGGCTGGGGGTCACTCACAGAGCTCACAGAGCTGGGCCGGTCCAGCACCTTCCTCTCCATTTCTGCATTGTCGCTGCTGTCTTCTTTGGACTTTGTTGCCTCAGGCTGCTCACTCAGTCCCGCAACACGGCTTGGGTGCTCTCAGGAATCTTCTTTTGTGTCGACCCTGAAACCTCGAATCTATACTTGCTTTTTTGTCATTGTAGATTAGTTGATCAATGATTTATTCTTTTTTTGTTGCTCTTGGAAATGCAAATAGTACTCTGGCAGCACAGCGCACACTTCTCAGGCTCATGCTGTCTTCTGGCACACCCGCTCCGAACCCGTCGCTCTCTTGAGACCTCTAAAGTTCAGCTTTGTAAACTTGTTTTTAAAGACTTTTGTAGCTGAAAATGATACTTCACAAAAATCTGTCATTTCAGCAAGGTTTGGCAACATTGGAGCAGTTATCTGCAAGGTGGGCAGAGAGCTGCGGGCAGGGCAGCTGCTCGGGACTCGCCGCTGGCCACCCAGTTGTGTGGCACTGCCCAGGGGAGGAGGGGTGACGCCCACGACCTGGCACCAGCCCCCTGGCTGCACACACGAGCGCTGCTGCCCTCTCTGGATGGGACCCGCGGCTGTGCAGTGGACAGGTAGGCAGCCCTCACAGGGCGTGGGGAGTGTCCTCAATATAAGTAATTTTTAAAGAAATTTCTTCAATCGTCTATCTCTATGTCCTCCAAGATTCTTTTAGTCTTTTGTTCATTATGGTCTTTGTCTTCCATTTTTGGATGCTTTCTTCAAATTTGTTTACTCTTGGCTCATATTTAAAAGTGGTGTTTTATGAAAGGGACAGGGAGCTGCATGTGCATAGTGAGACCTGCTCACATGGGGCCTCTGACCCACACAACCAGTCTAGGTCAGTCCGGGAATAGTTCATCAGCTGTGTCTTTGATGAGTCTCCGCTTCTATTTCTTTTGTGTGTTTTTTGTTTGTTTTGTTTTTCTTTAGAAAACTATTATTTTAGACTGGGCATCCTGTCACATTGGAGACTTTTTCATCTCTTAATTTTTTTTCTTTTTCTGTTTTTTTCTATCTTGATTATCTTTGAGAATTTATTCTCCATACTCATAAATTCAATTTTCAGGCTAGTGTAAATTCTGACATTTACTGTCTACTTTATAAATTTCATCCTGGTATCATAATTTTTGACTGAAAAGATGCCAAAGAGTTTTATAAAATTTAATTTTTTTTCAGGTAGAAATATATTTTATCATCTTCATATTCAGGATATTGTTCTTCTCTTCTCCTGCAGATATGTTTTTCTTAATTTATCACAAAACAGAGGAATGTCTATGCAGACTTGCTCTGAGGCCAGTCTTGACCATTTGCATGTGGACCCCTGTTCTCAGCCTGGTCAGCTGGTCCATGGGTCCACCTGAGATTCCTATCAATTGCCCCTGTACACCATGTTCTTTAATCCAATATCACTGGCAGGGAGCTAGTAGAAAATTTTCCAGGATTCTGTCTATAAAGTGTCTTGTAGTCCTTATTCTTGTGGTAGTTCTGAGTGTCCATATTTCTTTCTACTTCTGTACAGGCATTTAGCGGGAATATAGGGGCAGGTTTATCAGGAAATCTTAACAGATGCCATTTTAAATGAAAAAGTGGATAGGTCTTTCCCCATGTCATTTAAATCTACTTTTCAAATTTCCAAAAATTCATTGCTTTGTAAAATGGGTCACATTGTGCAGAATTTCCCTATTTCTTAAGAAAACACCTTGTAGGTTTTATTTCCCCATCCATTAAGCAAGCCCACATACAATGTCTGCACTTGGCTGTGTGTTCAATAAACCAGCAACTGGCTCTGTTCCACGTCTTCCTGATGATGAAAAGTATGGCCATAGGCTGACTGATGTACCTGCTGCTATCAAGCATCTCTGCTTGGTGGCATTAATGTTGCTATTATTTATTATTTACATATTTAATGACCTTATCGATATTATGCTTTGTTAGTGCTATAATTATAATACAATAAACATAATTTATAAACACAGTTTACAGCAATATACATAATCAACCACTAGTGACAGTACCTGGAGCAGCTGCAGATAGCTCTCTGTTAGTACAGACTATTCTATGAGAGGGGGCTAGAGGCTCACAGAAAGCCTTTAAAGTAAATGTTTTAATAAATTAGAAACAGATTGTGGATAATACATGTGATGGTTTCTGCAAAATAAATCCAAGTGATCATTTTATGAGAATGGCATGCTTCCACGTCCTTGAAACTTCACAAAGTAGTCACAAAGATTCTCTTGTATAACATCACAGTCATACATATTGTGCAGAATGTCAATTTAAGAACTGCGAGGATTCCAGGATAATGTTGTGGGCAAAAAATAGACGTGCCACAGAAGTAGCAGGTGCAGGGAGGTCCCTTATTGTCCTTGGTCTCTGGGAAGCGTGGTGCTAAGTATGAGAACACTATTTAGATCCAAGATATAGAAAATTCAGGGTAGATATAGATTAGAAAACAGTTGCAACTGAACAGGTCACGTTTCAGTTCATCTATTTAAAGGAGTCAAAAAGTGTTGGATAAAACAAGCCTTGATCCTTTTCTCAGCCTCTGAATAGCAGTAACCAGGTATTTGGTGATGCCACAGCATGTGCAGATAGAGAACACTTTTCTAAATTTCTTCTCCACAATGAGATTTGAAATGCATCCATAAATCATGTCAATAATGTGTTATTGTTCACATTTTTTAATCTGAGGACTGATTTTTACTCTAATAAACCAAATAGAATTTATTTCTAATTGCTAACCAAATCAGTTTAATCAAAATAAAAGTATTTTAAATAAACAAATGGGACTATATCAAACTAAAAAGCTTCTGCACAGCAAAAGAAACAATTAACAGAGCTAAAAGACAGCCAACAGAGTGGGAGAAAATATTTGCAAAATACACATCTGACAAAGGACTAATATCCAGAATATATAAAGAACTCAAACAACTTTACAAGAAAAAAACAAGCAACCCAATCAAAAAATGGGCAAAAGAGCTAAGCAGGCATTTCTCTAAAGAAGATATACAAAAGGCCAACAGTCATATGAAAAAATGCTCAACATCACTCAGCATCCAGGAAATGCAAATCAAAACCACACTGAGATACCATCTCACCCCAGTTAGGATGGCAAAAATCCAAAAGACACCGAAAGATAAATGCTGGCATGGCTGCGGAGAAAAAGGAACTCTCTTACACTGTTGGTGGGAATGCACAATGGTGCAACCCCTATGGAAAATGGTTTGGAGGTTCCTCAAACAATTGAAGATAGATCTACCATATGACCAGCTATCCCACTGCTGGGAATATATCCAAAGGAATGGAAATCATCAAGTCGAAGGTACACTTGTTTCCCAATGTTCATTGCAGCACTCTTCACAATAGCCAAGAGCTGGAATCAACCCAAATGTCCATCATCGGATGAGTGGATACAGAAAATGTGGTATATCTACACAATGGAATACTACTCAGCTATAAAAACGAATGAAATACTGCCATTTGCAACAACATGGATGGACCTTGAGAGAATAATATTGAGTGAAACGAGTCAGGCAGAGAAAAAGAAATTCCACATGTTCTCACTCATTGGTGGGAGCTACAAAAAACAAACAAATTAATCCACCCACATACACACACACATAAAACCCGGGGGGGGGGGGGGGAGAAGAAGATATAACAACTATACTTTCATGAAGTTGTTACAACAAGCAAACGGAAAAGACATTCTTGGGGGGGAGGGGAGAGAGGGAGGAGGGAGGGAGGTGTCAGTGATGGGCCATAATAATCATATACAGTGTATATTGACAAAATAAAAATTTAACGAAAAAAAAAAACAAAATAAAAGTATTTTACATAAAGTAGATATCATCTAGAACTATGTCTAACATTCAAACCAATCTCTTGTTCATCTAGTTGGACCGTATTTAAAGGTAAACCCTTATTTTCTCTCATTCACAGTACCTGAGCATCAAGACGCCAGCCAAAAATATCCATCCTCACTTCAATTGTGTGATTCAGTTATGTCCAGTGTAGTTTTATTCTGCCCTTAAATACTGCCCATGTGTACACAGTACAGTAGTCTCAATTAGACTCAGTCTAATTAGACTCCTTGTCAGGGTGCTTTTTGTGTGTTTAATTACATCTTTTCCCAAAACACACACCTTCTGCACATATCTCTTCACCCTCACTTCTTTAAGGCCTGGACAATAGCAGCTTCTTTTAAAGTTTAAATTCACATATCTTCTGTCAGCAAAACTTACGTTGCATTTCCAGGAAAAAATTTCATAGGTAGAAGAGTGTAAAATAGTCCCAAGTAATTAAACACCAACGAATGCTGCTCTTTAACCTACAAAATTTCATTCCAGATGCCTTTATGTCCAAATGTCTTTTGAGCCCATTAAACACATATTCATCATACTAGTTTGAATTATGCCCCCAAGTCCCTAGTATTCTCCAATACAAAAAGGATAAATGGAATTCACTCAATATTAATGTCCTTGCCCAACCAGTAAGGGGGTACAGTTCTAAGGTTGGAATACTTCTTGCAATCACTACATATATTTGATGTAGTTATGTTTAATTTTCAACTTTCTTATATCCACAAATAAGCCCATATTTGACAGACAAATTGTAAAATGGAGCAAATAAGGTAATTTACAGACCAGACTTTGTTGGAGCTCCTAATTTGTGAGGAAGGGAAAGGTTATTTTGTTTTCGTTACTAAAGATTACGCATGAACTAGTCTAGCAAATCTAAACAGATATTTTAAAAGACAGCTTCTAGCTAGAACTTACTGAAAGGAATTTGCCATTCTACAAATATGTGGGCAAATCAGAATATTAATATTCTTTAAATAGGTGAGTATTATTTTCCATTTCTATGGAAAAGTTGCTTAGGGGAAAGGAACAAAAATATTCCCGAGTATTAGGTTAAACAGTACAAAACTGCTAATGTTGGATGATATTTTACCTACGAAAAAAGCAATTTCAGGGGCCGGCCCGGTGGTGCACTGGATAAGTGCGCCGCTTGGGAAGCGCGGTGGCGCTCCCGCCCGAGGGTTCGGATCCCACATACAGACCGGTTCCCGCTCACTGGCTGAGTGAGGGGCGGGAGCAACGCCGAGGGTTGCGGTCCCGTTGCCGGTCCCCGGTCTGGTGCGGGGGCAACACTGAGGGTTGCGATCCGTTGCTGGACACGGAAAAAGACAAAAAAAAAAAAAGCAATTTCATATGACTCAGTCTAATATCGAAGCATTAATGGTGCTTTCTAGACACAATAAATTTCATTCCACACACCAAAGCAAATAGCAAGGTGGTGGGTGACCAGTTAAGTGCCTTAAATAGAAGACCCCTTTTGCAGTTGTAGCTTTATGAGTCTCTCAAGAAGGCTATTTGGTTGTCTGAAATCCTGATCTTTCCACTCCTCCAAGAGAAGGGAGCCAGGTCCCTGCAGCACAAGCCAGGTAAGAGCTAAATAAGATGCAAACCAAGATTCCTAATGCTCTTAACATGCAGCCATTACTCTCTGGCACCAGTTTTGAGCAGTGACCCCAAAGACATTTGGAAGTTACAACATGGATCAGGATGTACTTTACACATCTTTACTTTAGGTCACTTCCCTTAGCTAAAAGCAGAAATATTAGATAGCTGCTACAGGATCAGGAAATGGAACTAAGCAGATGTGCACAAGATAGATCACTTTTTATGTACCCTAGAGAGTTGCATTGACAACGTATTAAAACTAAATTATCTTTAAAATGAGTGTGATTGATAACAATCCCTAGAGTGAGCCAGGTTGTCTATGGTACAAGACAATTTACAAAGGGTTTGTGTGTATTGTGGTTGGTTTCTGGATACCCTCGTGGCCAAATTATCACCATACAAGAGCAGAACTAATTAGAGTCAGGGAGAAATGATGGGTGAATGTGGCTCTTTGTATGACTAGTTCAAGTTCTTACAACCCATATTAGAAGGTGGTGGATCAGCAGAGGTCACAAATATTTTTATAACAGTATTTCTTGTCCTTTGACTCTGGGAAGGGCAGTTCTAGGTCACTATAACATTTTTCCTGGATCCAGAGATAGAGGTCTAGGAATGGAAACATGTGGTGTGCATCTGTCAGGGTGGAAAGACTAATTTTTATTAAAAGCTATCATATCCTTTCATATCTACCTATTATATCCTTCTTTTTCTCCACCCCACTAATACTTTCTTAAAATATGAAATTAAAGCTAAGTAACGATTCTATGGCTTTACATGTCTTTTCTCCATCCATCCAGAGTGATTACAAAGCAGTAAATAATAGTTTTTATTTAAATAGCAACATTGGACAATATAACGTGCCTTCATAGGTAGAAAGTGAAAAAATTATGTTTTATTTGCATAATGTCTAACAGTTAAGTAATTGAAAGTTACAAATTTTTTGACATCATATAGACATAGCCATTATCTGTAACACATGTGTAACTGTAGAAAGGAAGTTGCTATACTAAGCACAGTATCTTCAAGGTTACTTATTATTTAGAGTTTCAAGTACATACCCTCTCTTTTTCTAGTGTATGTATTATGTATAAATTTATAATTTATTTATTTTTTCTCCCCTTTTTTTTTTTTTTGTCTTTTTTCGTGACCAGCAACGGATCGCAACCCTCGGTGTTGCGCCCGCACCTCGCTCAGCCAGTGAGCGGCCGGTTGGTATGTGGGATCCGAACCCTCGGCAGGAGCGCCGCTGTGCTCCCAAGTGGCGCACTGTAGCAGTGCACCACCAGGCCGGCCCCATATAATTTATGATCAACTGAATTTCCCATGTTAAAAGAATACTAGCTAGAAAATATGCTTTTGATAATGATGTTTATTATAATAGTAATAATAGTTTATATTTGTATAGCACTTTATGTATGCATTTTAATAATTAGCTAATTTAAAGGTTTATAATTTTAAAGTTCTTTTTGTACCTATTCTCTTTTTTTTCCCTTGTAACAGACATAATATAGATAGGGCAAGTATTATTCCCATTTTACAACTAGTGAATTTAAAGTTTCAAATCCAGTACTTGACAGAACTTTTACTTAAATACAGATCCTCCAATTTCAAGATAAATTCTTTTTTCTTTTGTAGCTTTTGGAAGTTAATGGATGATAGTTCTATACATTTCTGGAGGAAAAAGCATGATATAGGCTACTTGGATTGTGAAACTTTAATTTTTAATTTTTATTTTTTATAATTGCATTTTAAAAATCAATAATAATTCCTTAATAAAATCAAACATTAAACATATTTAAATTTCTCCAATTCTCTTCCCCTCCCTCTTTCTTTCTTACAGTTAATTTTTTTACATCAGGATACAAACAGGCTCTGCTTGCTGCATTGGTTGCTATGTTGCTGTGTCTTAAGTTTCTTTTAATCTATAGGTTCCCCCTTTATCTAATTTTTCTCCTTTACCCCACAAAGTTTCCCAAGGTCTGGATTTGCTGGCTCCATCCCAGTAGTATCATTTAACATGTTCCACTACCCCCTACATGTCCTGATGATTGGTTGCTGGATCCTGGGGCTTGGTCTAACTCAGGTTAGATTTGGCTTCAGAGGTATACGTTCTTACCAAGAGGCCTGTTATGTCTGATTGTCTCTCTGTGACCTTAGCACACATTGATGGTCATTTGCTGGATCCATTATTTCAATAGGGGTTTGCAAAATACCATATTCTAATTATTTTATTCCCTTTTTATTTACCTGCTGGCATACTTCAATAGACAGAAATATTCCCTCCTTAGATATTCATGATTACCCTGAGGAAGAATTCATACAGGAAAGACAGGATAAATGCTTGACTCTTCCCTTTTATTTACTAGTTTCAGAAAAATGAATTGTTTTCCTGTCATCTTCCAAAGAGACAGGGTTTTTTTGCTTTTGTTTCATTGTCATTATGGTTTTTTTGTGGTGGCAAGATTTAGTTTCCTTCTGTTTCTCCTTTGCATTTTTGCTCTACCAGTGGGTTTTGTTCTTTCTTGTGTATTCATGGTAGTGATGATCATTTTTCAGATTCCAGATGCAGGATTCCCTTGAGGATTTCAGCAGGGCTGGTCATGTGGTGGTGAACTCGTGCAGTTTTTGTTTGTCTGGGTAATGCGCTATTTCTCCCTTGTTTCAGAAGGATGGCTTTTCTGGGTATAGTATTCTTGGCCGGCAGCTTTTTTTCTCTTAATATTGTGAATATATCATCATATTTTCTTCTAGCCTATAGGGTTTCTGTTGAGAAGTCTGCTGTTAGTCTGATAGGGGATCCCTTATAGGTGACTTGATACTTTTCTTTTGCTCCTTTTAAGATTCTCTCTTTGTCTTCAACTTTGCAAGTTTGACTGTAATGTGTCTTGGAGAGGACCTCTTTAGGTTTAATCTGTTTGGGGGCCTTTGAGCCTCCTGGATCTGAAGATCCATGTCTCTCTCTACACCTGGGAAATTTTTCATTATTATTTTGTTGACTAGGATTTTCATGCCATTTCCCTTCTCTTCCTCTTCTGGAACACCCATGATTCAAATGTTTGTGTCTGTAACGTTCTCTGCTAGCTCTCTCAATTTTTCTTCATTTTTTAAATTTCTCTTTTCTTTCTTTTTGTCTGCCTGGGTTATTTCTAAAACACTATCTTTAAGATCAGACATTCTGTCTTCCACTTGTTCTAACATACTGCTTAACCTCTCAGTTGTGTTTGATTTGTTTTGTTTTGTTTTCTTTTTATTGAGTGAATCTTTCAGTTCCATGAGTTCTGCTCCATTCTTTTTTAAGGTATTAATCTCCTTGTAAATTTCCTCCTTTATATCCTGGATTTTTTTTTTCTCATTTCATCTTTAAAACAAAACAAAGGATAACTGTGTGAGATGATGGATATGTTAACTTGCTTTACTATATAGTGCATTTTTACTGTCTACATGTATTCCATAACATAATGTTGTATACTTTAAATATACAAAATAAGATTTATTTTTAAAAATAGAAAGCAAGCTGGGCCGGCCCGGTGGCGCACTCGGTAGAGTGCGGCGCTTGGGAGCGTGGCGGCCCACTCGCCGAGGGTTCGGATCCCATATAGAGACCGGTCCGCTCACTGGTTAAGCACGGTGTGGGCGTGACACTGAGGGTTGCGATCCCGTTGCCGGTCGCGGTGCGGGCGCGACATTGAGGGTTGCAATCCCATTACCGGTCACGAAAAAAGACAAAAAGGAAAAACAAAAATAGAAAGCAAGCAAGAAATCAAGCAAGAAAAATCGTATGTGAGATATGAACAAAGATGCACAGGAAGGTGAGTGCAGACTGACATGATATAGAAGATAAACCCTTGCCCATGTTTCTCCCAAATTAACCTGGGTTTAATAAAATCAGTCGTAGTAACAAATTCCTTAAATAACTGTAAGAATCTGTGCTACCACTTGCTAGCAAGTCAATGATAATATCTCTTGGGACTCTGAACCAAACTCAGAAGGTGATTTGGCAGGAGCCCCCACATAACAGGGTCATGGAGGGTGTTAATGGGTCAGGCAGAGCTGCCTAAGACCCAGACAGAACTCTTCCCCACCACCAATCCACATCAGTCCCTCCAGCTCCCCCACCATACCATTCTTACCCCTGCTGTGACGTTAACACTGTAGTGATGTTGGAGCTTGCCCATTGGAGTTGCCTTCCCATTGGGAGCCAAATCGTCAGTTCTGATTCAATTCAGCAAATGCTTTATTCACCAAACTCAATGTCTACTTGTTGCTGACCAAATGTTTTGTTAGTTTGTGTACAACAGAGGTCTGGGAGTTCTTCAAAAGCAAAGGTCATGTCTTATTCTGCCAGGTATCTGCAGTGTGCCAACCTGGAGCCTGCACTCAACAACTATTTTTTTTTTTAAGTATAAGGTAACAAATAAACGAAAATTGGCTGAATGAGTGAGAATGTACTTGGATAGGAAAATTTTATTAAGAGAAGAAAATTTAACAAAATGAAACATTTATTGTTGCTAATTTGAGGGTAGTGAAGTGATTGAAGTTGCAGCAGGACCAGATGAGTGGAGCAGGAGAACTAGCTACAAGTGCCCCATGGAAATCGACCTGTATTATCAAAACTGATTTGTGTTGTGCCTGGAAGATAAATTTGAGTATTCTTCATAAATGTGGTCCAGGACACTCTATTAAGGTTGTGTTTATTTTCTCACTGAGTGGAGCAGTTTGAAGAGGTTATCGAACCATGAAAAACAAAAGCTCTCGATTGCCACTGATTTGTGTTGTGCCTGGAAGATAAATTTGAGTATTCTTCATAAATGTGGTCCAGGACATTCTATTAAGGTTGTGTTTATTTTCTCACTGAGTGGAGCAGTTTGAAGAGGTTATCGAACCATGAAAAACAAAAGCTCTCGATTGCCCCATATTCAGCAAAATATTTCAGTGCTAATACAACACTTACTATCTTGCTAAAATCTGCAGTGATCAAATATTTGCACCACTATTTGATTAAACAAATTCCTTGAGACTCATCGAAGTGAAATACAGTTTTCATGTGAGAAATAAAGAAGAGGAAGAGGTAATAAATTTCAAGCAGTAAGTAAAAGGACAGGACAAGGGGGAGAGGTAAACTCAAGAATAAAAAGTAATAAGTCAAGAAATGCTTGGAAAGGAAAACTAAGCAGAAATTATATAAAATCATAGAGTTACAGTTGAGAGATATACCATTGACATCTATATCAAGCTTACCCAATACAGAGATCTCCTCTGCAATTTCTGGGGAGATTGTCCCTTTCCCCTCCCTCTGCTGGTGCACTTGCAGTGATGGGAAGCTTGCAGCTTTCAAGGTGACCTATCACATTAGACGACTGTAACTCATCAGGAAAATATCCTAACATTGAGCAGTAAACTGCCACAGCAAAACTCTTTATTGCCACTCATCTGTTTGAAGTAAGCAAATAAACTGTCCTAACTTTTCCTATGGACAGGATATGAACTATTTGGAAAGATGTACCACATACCACTGCTCTCCACAGGTCTCTGAGTAAATTTTCCCCTCAGTTCCTTCCATCAACCCCCATATGAAATAGTTTCTTACTCTTGACCCTAGCAGACATGGTGACCCACATACCGTGAAGGACACCCTCATTTGGAGCCCAGGCCAGGGTGCACTCCTGCAGATCTGGGCTTCCCTGATCTGAACACATTTGGACAAATGGCCACTGCCCTTGTGGTCATCGCTGTAATTCTAATAATGTGGCCTAAATATGCATTAGCTTTTGACCAGACTTATCACGAACTAAGACGAATGCACTGTCATTAAACTGGAACAGATTTTTAGAAGGTTTTCCTTTGTAGCTCAAGTATATAATGCTCTATCCTGTTGCTTTGACCTCAGGTAGAGCAGCTAATAAGTACTTCTATCCTAGAGCTTTGAAACCCCAGTTCCATTCTCTCTCCTCTCCGAAGCCCCCACATCCTGCAAATTTCGTTCCATCTCTTCGAGGAATTCCCTTTAATGTCCCTACAATTTAATAATCATTAGAGAACAGGTTAAAGTTCTGTAAAGTTATGAAATCTTTTCTACTCAGTCTACTTCTGATCCCACAGTGCCCTGAGTTTCCTCTCCACCCTGAGAAGCTCATGACTGAGTCTCACCTCTTCAACCTAGGGGTCCCTGCCACATGACTTCCCAGACAGTCCCTGAAGCCACCTTTCCTGCAAACTCTCACAAAAATGGGCCTTCTGAATACCGTAGCTGGCAAATCCCCAATCTGCAAACCAATCTGGCAAACACAAAGTAGTCATTTAGGTTATGTTACGGAGGGGTTGGAGGATCAGACCTCTTTTTTGATGATATCTTGATCAATCAACTTTTCAAACGGGCATCACCAGGTCATTGACAAAATGCTCACTTGGTGCCAAGCATCATGTGTACTGCTCGTGCTAGGAAGGGCATGACCAGGACTTCAGGCAGGCTCATCTCAGTGCTCAAGCAAAGCACCTGGGAGAATCGTTTCCTTCAGTATAAAGATTTACAGAAACTATTTCATCAAAGTTAATTTTCAGATAAAATCTATTGAGAAATGCCTGTTTAAAGCTGGAGTTTGAATAAAACGGTTTCTCTGAAGTGAACTAGCTCCAGTATCCTAATTTTTCCTGGCATAATTTTAAAGATTAACACTCTTTCCCCTCCCCATCACCAAGGAGAACTGATCATTTAGAAAGATTTATGTCTATCATTTTCAGGAGTGGCTCTGAGTAGAGGTGGATATTTTTTACATAAGTGTAATTATATGTAAGTGCTATAATTTAATTACCACGATCCCATCCCTATTGATTTCAGATACTCATCAAGAGACTACAGACATGGTTGTGTGAGCTGACAGATAGGATCATGGACACTGCAGAAAGACAGAAAAGTCCCTTGTTAAAGAATATCAAGGAATTTTGTTTCAGGAGACATTAAGGTAACTATTTTAAATTAAGTGCCAGATTCTCAGGTAAAGAGGACAGAATAAAGTATAATCACAGAATGTTATCATGCAACACCTAAGAAAAATGGAGGCAGAGGGGCAAAATACAAATGTATAAGTTAAATATAAAGATGCAATAGATACATAAAATTTAAAACTAGGTAAGTATTTGCCAGCAGCAACTATTCACATACATGGGATAGTGGTAGATAAGATATTGAAGATTCTGATCTATTAGGGTGAACATTTTAATTCTATCTCTGCCTAAAAAAAGCAGTAGTTGGAATATGAATTGATTAAATCTTTAAAATTCTTGCAATATCATATAGTTTGGAGAAGGTGGTCCTGGACAAAAACAGGAAAACAAAACTCTGCAAGGGAAAAGTCCTTCCATACCACTGTGGGACAGGACCAGGAAGAGTCCCTGAGACTGCCGTCCTCTGAGGCACGTGTGTTTCACAGTCATTTCTTTGGTCTTGGAATACACCGAGGCTGGGCGGAACAGGCTTCTGTATAAGATATGAAGTGAGATTCATTGTTGGGTTGATTATCTGCCTTTCAGTACCAAGAATTTAAGTTCCATAAATGCAGGCATCCTGTCTGACATCTCATTGCTATATCCCCAAGGCCAAATTAATTTTTTTTAAAAATTGACTACAATAATTCAATTAATTATTAAAATAAAAGAAAAACATGTAAAACCTATGAAAAGAATGCATTTGGAGAAAAAATATGTTTTCAAGATATCACAACAAATACCTTTATGTGCTTCCTGTTATAGAAGAATTTAATGAAAATATAAACTCAAGAAAAAAGAACCCCAAAAATGAGTTAACAAAAGACATGAAGAAAGGAACCAAAGTATGTCAATTGCATATTGTTTCCATAACTGAATAGTAAACACAGTATGGTATAATTTTATATTAATAATCCACTGAGTATAGATTTTATGCCCAGTCAACAGATGTTGAGTCTTTTTTCATTGAGTTACAGCAATAAATTTTTGGTGCATGTTTTGGAAGGTGTTCTCAGAAACTGCAACATTTAATTAAACTTGTAAAAATTTTCCTCAAAATTGATAATTTTATTGCTAGGCTATTTTTGGGTTTTTAATGTTTATATATATTAATTTTATCCCAAATTCATACGAGGCCTCCTGGATCAGTGAAAGATTTCTGATTAAATGCCTCACAGTAAGTAATAAGTGTATTGACCCCTCTTTTTGCCCCTAGAATTTACCCCTAAGGTGATGTGATAAGAACCTATGGAATTATTCTTACATAGATGGCCAGACACCCATACGTCTCTTATTTTTTAATGTGATGGTTAGTTTTATGTTTTGACTTGTCTAGGCTGTGATGTTATTCAACCAAACACTAATCTAGGTGTTGTGAAGGTATTTTGTAGCTGTGATAACACCTACAATCACTTGACTTTAAGTGAAGGAGATTATCTTCTATAATCTGGGTGGGTCCCATGCAACAGTTGAAAGGCCTTAAGAACAGAACTGAGGATTCCTAGAAGAAAAAATATTCTGCCTGTGGACTGCAGCATCTTCCCTGCCTGAGGGCTATAGCCTGCTCCTGCTCAGACTTGCCTGGGCAGCCCACATTTGCCTCGCCAGCCCCCACTGCTGCATAAGCCAGTTCCTTACAAACAGTCTCCTTCTTCCTCTCTCTCTCTTTTTATGTACATGCACACATACATACAGGTTCTGTTTCTCTAGTAGAACCCTGATCAATACATATTTTGGGACTGACAATGGGGTGAAGCTGTAACAAATACTGAAAAACATGGACGTAGCTATGGATCTGAATAACCGGTAGAAGCTGGAAGAATTATCCTAAGGAGCACAAAGGGAAAGCTCAGATTGCCTCAAAGAGGCTATTTGTTCAGATACGGCATTAAAGGCACTCTGGCGAGGGCCCAGAAAGAAACAATGGGTATGTTATTGGAAACCACGTCCACCTTTGCTTTGAGACTGTTCTCTGTACAGTCCTAAGACATGTACCAGATCACATCACTCCTCTGCTCCATGGCCTCTGGTGGCTCCCACGGGTCATTCAGAGTACAAGCCAGGGTCCTGTCACTGGCCCTCCAAGCCTACAAGGCTGCCACCGAGGGCTGTCACCTCCCTGACTTCACTTCCTGCTCCTCCACCACAGCTCCAGTTCCCAGGCTCCTTGCTCTTCCTTGGTCACGTGAGGGGTGCCCTGCCTCAGGGACTTGTCCTGTCATTTGCTCTGCCTGTAGTGTTCCCCCAGGTGGCTGCAGAGCTCACTTCACTCCTTACTCAGTCATTGCTCAGTTATCGACTTCCCAAGGAGACTGGGACCTTCCCACCTAAAACTGCAGCCCATGCCATCTGCACTTCTGGCTTCCAAACTGCTGCTTGCTGTCCACGGTGAACATCACTTAATATACTGAAGAATGGATTTACTCATTATGCTCATTATTTATTGTCTGTCTCCCCAACTAAAACTTAAGCTCCATGATGGCAGGAACTTGTGTCTATAGAAGTGCCTGGTGCCTGGTGGGTACAACATAAATACTAGTTTAACAGTAAATCTATGAAGCAAATGGCTTCAAAAGGCAAGTAGATACACAAGACAGACACAATATCATTTCACCAGAGAATTCTACCAATCGTGTAAAGAAGGAATAATACAAGTCTACACAAATCTTCTAGAAAGAGTTGGATATACATCTCAATTCAGTTTATAAGGCTACTATTACCCTGCTGCCAAAAGCAGAGAATGACAATATAAGAAAAAAAGAACCAAGTGCCAATCAATCATTTCATAACATATAGCAAAAGTGCTGAGGAAAATATGAACAAATCAAATTTACCAATTTAAGAAGGGATGATATATCAAGACCTAAAGAGGTTCACTCCAGAAATGCAATACTGTTTCAACATTCAAATTTAGCAAATATTAGCAATGTTCAAATGTCAATCAATGTAATGTACCATATCAACAGACCAAAGAGAAAATTGAGTGATTATCTTATATTGAGATATATATTATGCAAAGAAAGCATTTAACATCCACACATGCTAAAAACTGCCAGAAAACTGCCAGAAAAGAAATTCCTCACTATGATAAAGAGACTCTACACAAAATCTACAGGTAATATCATACATAATTAAGAAGACATTTCTTTTCCCCTATGATTAGGATACATACAAGGATGTCTACTCATATCACCCTGTGGAGTATGCATAAAGCAAATGTACTTCACAGGGCCTGGTTTTCCAAAGCCTTGAAATTTCAAATATTGACCTTGCAAAGGACAGGAAATTTTCCCCAGGCTATATTCTCTGTTGTAAGATAAAGAATTGTAACACAGCAAGGTTGCTGGCTCAAGACAGACAGGTTACTGATTGATATGTAAAGATACTGGGAAATTGCTGTAAGAAGAGAATGTTTGCTAAAATCAAGCTTTTGTTAATGGACTATCTTAATTGCATTATAGAATGTCATCGTGCTTGTCTTACTGAATGTTACCAGCTTCTATTGTTAAACTTGTTAAACTGTACTTAGAAAAAAACCCACCAGTGTTCTCTTCCTGTAGCTTCCTGGTCTGGAGAATAAATGAGGGAAGAGAACCCCAATTTGTGGTTAATTTCCCAAGTGGAAAGAATGCCTCTATCCTGAGGGTTCCAGGAGATTAACCCCTTTTCAGGGCTTCTCTCTGCTCAGAATAGATGAGCTTTGAGTAATCTTTGGCAGCTCTGTCACCCAGGGGCAAAGTGGTGACAAATCCATGGGAGGCAAAGCAGCACCACGCTGTTTACTATTATACTGAAGTCCCAACAAGTGCAATAAAGCAAAAAATAAAAAAATAAAAATTAAAAAGAATAAATAAAAATGCAGATTGGAAAGGAAGATATAAATCTACCCATATTCCCAATTGACCTGGTTGTCTACATAAAAAACTCAAGGTTTTACAAAGCAAGCAAACAAAAAAACCCTCATAGCTAATAATTGGATATAGAAAGGCTATAGGATACAAGGTCAACATACAAGATCAATCATATTTCTACAAAAAAAAATCAATGAACATTTGAAAATGTAAATTTCAAAAACAGTACCATTTACAATATCCTCACTCCAAATGGAATACTTAGGTGATAAGCCTAACAAAATATGTGTAGAATTTATATTGTGGAAACTAACAAAAATGCTAATGAGGAATCAAAGAACATCTTAAAATGGAGATACATACCATGTTTATGCATTGAAAGACTCAATATGATTAAAATGTCAATTTTCTGCAAATTGGCCTAGGTTTATTACTCACAGTCAAAATCTAAGCAAGATCTTTGTAGATATAGACAAGCTTAAAGTGTGTAAGGAGATGTAAAGAAACTAGAATAACTAAACAATTTTTTTCAAAATGAATAAAATTGGAGTCTCACATTACCCGACATCAATTTGTACCCTAAAGGTACTTGAGTCAAAACAGTGTAGTTCTGGTGAAATGATAGGCAGAGACCAGTGGATGATCTTGGAGGATAAACAGGACACTTGATTATGGTCAACTGGTTTTGACAAAGGTGGGAAGACGATGCAGTGGAGAAAAGATAGTCTTTTCACCAAACGGTGCTAAAACAGTTTGATATCTATGTTCAAGGCAATTAACCTCAAACTAAATCTCACACTATACAAAAAAATTAACTCAAAATGAATTACCTACCTGTGTATAAAACATAAAAATATCCTTTATAATAAAACATAAGAGAGACTCTTTATCATCATGGGTTAGGTGAAGAGTTTTTATATGACACCATATAAAAAAAAAACTGATGAATTGGATTTCATAAATACTCAATGATAAAAGCTTTCTCTTTAAAGAATACCATAAAGAAACTGAGTATACAGTCACAGACTGAGAGAAAGTATTTGTAAGTTACGTATTAATCAATTGACTTGTACCTAGAATCTATAAAAAGCTATCCAAACTCAATAATAAAAAAGGAAAATTCCAATAAAAAATAGCCAAAAATTTCAACAGAAATTTCATCAAAGAAGAATACAGATAATCAATAAACACATGATAAGAAGTTCAACATCATTAGTTCTTAGGGAAATTCAAATTAATACCACAATGAGGTGCCATTACCTATCTATTAGAATGGCTAAAATAGAAAATAAAGATAGTAGCAAGTGCTGACAAAGAGGTGCAGGAACTGGAACTCTCATGCATCAAATGGTATAACCATTCTAGAAAGCAGTTTGTAGTTTCTTATGAAGTTAAAATTACATTTACCATATGACCCACCAGCTCCACCTCCAAGTATCCTAGAGAAAAGAAAATTTATGTCCACATAAAAACATGCTTAGAGCAGAATTACTCATATTTGCTTGAACTGAAAACTCAAATATCTCTCAGTAAGTGAATGGATTAAAAAAAAAAAACTATGAGTACACCTATGCAACAGAACACTACTCTGTAACAAAAAGGAACAGACCATTGATACACAGAATAACTTGGATGAGTCTCAAATGCATTATGCTAAATGAAGAAAGTCCATCTTAAAAGGTTACACACTGCATGATTCTATTTATATGATATTCTGGTAAAGGCAAAAATATAAAGATAAAGAACATATCAATGGTAGCCAGAATGGAGGAGTGTGAGGAGGGCCTGAATGCAAAGAGATAGCATGAGAGAATTGTTTAGGGGTGTTCGAATTGTTTATCTTGTTTTTAGTTGTGGTTACTAGAAGTATACATATGCTAAAACATATACGACTGTACACCAATAGTGTCTTTACTAATATATTCTTCAATATGTTGTAAAATATTCAGGACATACGGTAGTTAAAACAATTAACTTCTAACTTGCCATAATGATGTCTTTTATGACTGTTTATTTAAACCCTATCAAAAATTAATATTATTTCATACAAAATTGTTTATTTTTAATTAATAATTTTAATTGACAAATTAAAATTATCTATAGGTACGACATATAGACATGATATGTTGATGTGTGTATACACTACGGAAGGCTACACTTAGCTATTTAACATATAAGGCATTACCTCACACATTCATCATTTGTGGTGAGAACACAAACTATACTCAGCAATTGTCAAACATACAGTATGTGTTGTTCACTGTAGTCACCACCATGTACAATACATCTCTTGAGTTTGTTCCTTCTTTGAATCCTTAGATGTACCTACATGTGTACTAAATTCTTTGGTCACTGTTCTTGCTCTTCTTCTGGGATCCTGTCTTCTCTTTCCTTAACACTTTTTAAATTTTACTTCATTGTAGGTCTATTCATGGCAGATTCTCTCTGTTTTGTTCAAGGTTTTTTTCCTTTGTTCTCAAAATTTAGTTTCAGGTTCATAGTTCTAGTTTGGACAGTTCTTTCATCTCTGGAATTGGAAGATAATGTTTTCTGACTTCCTTCGGTGCTGTTGAGAATTCTGCTTTTATTCTGTTCTTAGGTGTTTGTAAATGGTCTCTCCTTTCTCTGGTTGATGTGTTTCTTTTTTGTTTTTTTTTTTTTGTCCTCATCTTTGAGGATTTTCAGTTTGCTTAGTGTGTATACAGCATAGATTTTTTTTAAATTTATACTGCTTGGCTTATATTGTGTGTCCTATATCAGTGGATTCCTTTCTTTCATCACTTCTGAAAAATACTCATCCACTTTCTTTTCAAATAATGCCTCTTCTCTATCCTTTCCTCTGGGTCTCCAATTTGACCTTATTCTGTCCTAAATTTCTCTTAACTCTTTCATATTGCCATCTTTATTTTCTCTTTTTGCTACATTCTTGGCAACATCTTTACGTCCAACTTTCAAATTCAATAATTCTCTACTTTATTTCTGTCTGTTCTGAGGTTTAAATTGCCTACTGAGTTTTTAATCTCAATAGTTAAATTCCTCAATTTCAAAAAAATGTACTTAGTTCATTTTCAAGAATTTTAGGGGTTGGCCAGTTAGCTCAGTTGGTTAGAGCATGGTATTATAACATCATAGTCAAGGGTTCAGATCCTCATAGTGGCCAGCTGCCAAAAAAAAAAAAAAAAAGAGAGAGAGAGAGAGAATTTTGTTATGTAATATATTGTCTCTGCCTTCTTTTTTATATGGTTTCATTCTTCTATTTCCTTAGTCATTTATATTTTTCTGCTCTCCATTGCTTACTTCAGTTTCTGAAGTCTCTCGAGATCTACATGTGTTGATTGTTGTTTCTGTTGACTCTCACCAATGGTAAGATATTGAATATTTCATTGCACTTAACTTGCAAAAATCATGAGGTTTAAATTGGAATTGCTTTCCTCTAGAAATTTATACTCACCTTTTTTGGGAATCAATACCTGCTATGTCTAAGCGTCACATTCGACTCCTTGGAGAGTCCTGATTTGGGAATCAATGTAAGAATTCCAGGCTTTTCCCCTTTCCCACCCATCATTTTGTTGTGGTTTCAAGGAGTGGTTCTCTAGTAATTGATATAAGCATTTGTCTCTAAGACAATACTTGATTTTATATTTATGCAACTCTCACTTTTCAGGGTTTTTCTTAATCACTTTTTTTGTTTGTTTGTTTTTCCTGGAGGTGTCACTTATTTTCCACTGAGCTCAACAAATAATTAAAAACAAGTTTACTGTAATTTCTGCAAGTTCTAGATATATTTTTACAGAAAGGAACTTCAAATTATCCAATCAACTATAATTCCATAAGTGGAAGTTCATGTATCATTTTATAAAACAATATAGACATTTATTTAAAAACAAAATGCAATGAGCCATAGCACACAAGTTTGAACTTATTTATTAATTCTACCTGTCTCTTCCAAAAGCAAAAAAAAAAAAATACATGATTTTTTATTCCAATAATTGTATTGCAATGTATTGTACATGTATATGTTACTTTAGATGAATATTGAAAATATGATGGAAGTCCCAAAATCTTATCACCTAAAATAATTTTTCTCTGTGGACATCACCACCACAACCACTATCATCAGTGTCATTTTCAAACACAGAATTTTTGAAATGAACTTATACATAAGTAGATTACATGACTGTTAGTTTTAAAAAGATTATAGTCCATTTGGTAATGGACTATACAAACAAAGAGATGAAAGGGGTGGAGAGCATCTGAATTGAGAGTTAAGAGACTTGGCTTGAGTTTCAAATACATCAGTAACTAACCATGAGATATACTGAAGTCATTCCATCTTTCTGTACCTCTGTCCTCTCATTTATACAATAAAGATGTTGATAGAAATTATGTTAAGGGATGTCCCAGCTGTGGCTTATATTTGCATTTAGTAACACCTCACATTTACGTAGTACTTTATGATCTACAATGTACTTTTATTTATTTGTCAAGTATAAAAATAGAAATGAAAAAATGAGCTCAGAAAAGTTAAATAAAAAGCCCTATGCTGAAGGCTGGAACACCAGCATGCCTGCCTCTTGAATTCAGGACCTCTGATTGCCCTAATTTATCACAACTGCTAACGTTCTGAGGATGAATAGTCAGCATGAGAATAAAGACTATGAAGGGCCCCAAGGCTGCAGGGAGGAAAAACCAAACGCCTCAAAGGACTTGCCTTGAAGGTCAGGTGAGGAGCAGGTGTAGGCAGGTGGGGAAGTCTTATAAAGAAGTGGAGAAGTGAGTAGAGAACTAGCAACACTGCAGGGACCAGGTGAAAGAACAGGCACCTTGACTGTCATGGCACTGAATCAGGAGGGCTTTATGGAATCCGGTAAAGCAGACCATTTGGAAAACAGCTTAATGGGAATATCCTGGCCAGAATCTCTAAAGTGAAACTTCGGATTACATAGCCAAGTGTGAGTTGCTGTTCAGCCTTGGGAACTGTGCAGGGCTGGTGCTTTCACATCCCATTTGGACTTTCCATTGCAATAGGAAGAAACTTTTTAAAGTGGGTTTTTTCTTCTTTCATCTGCCTGTGTCATCCCACCACCATATTTTCATGTGAGTCTTCAAAGCAGGTTTCCAATGATAGAAATCATTGTTTTATTTTATTTTTAAAATTGCATTCAGCCCTTCTGAGTATAGCAAACATGATAAAGTTGAAATAGAATGGGCCCCACTGATGGGCTCGCGTCACTAATGCAGTGGAAGCTCTGGGAAGAGGCACCACTGGAGACAGATGCTTTCATGTTTTGAGGCAATAAAGTGTTACAAAAACTGGAAATGGACATTCGCAATAAAACCTGAGAGAATCCCAGCAATTTGGTCCTTTTCTTCTACTAAGAAATAACTTTAGTTCTTGGGTTTTTTTAAAGATATGTATTTTTCCCCCTCCTTCAATTCGATATGCTTGTAGCTGCTGAAGTGTTTTACCACGTGAAGAATGGATCCTTCAAGAAATGGCCCACGTCAGTATTATTTTTGTTACCTCATAATGTGGCTATTGAAACTCTGATGTTCACACTCTAAAGAGCTCACTGGAAAAATTTCTGCCTGTCCTAGAAACATGAGTGGACCAAAAACTACACATAGGAACCTGTCATTATGAGACTCCAAAAACCAGGAGGCAACAGATGTCTTCTTATATTATGAAATTCCTTCTTTATTTGTCCTCTCTTGTAATAAGCCATGTTCGGGATGCCTTCATAAAGTGATGGGCTTATTGAAAACCTTGTTTAGACTGTTAGTGTCATTCCTGGGATGTCATTGTACTTTGTGTCTTGCATCTGCTGGAGGCAATGATGGTGTCGACTAAGCCGAGAACTTCCAGGTGATCACTGTGATCAGCTGCTAGAGGCATCTGTCAGTTACTTAATTGCCCCTGCAACTCTAAAATTAATATATATTTCCTGTGACGATGAAAGTATGGTAATATGTACTCATGGAAACCTTGGATTTCTACAATGCCAGGGAGATCAAACTTCAAAGCAGAGGGATTGTTGAAATAATGCTTCATTACCTAAACACTGATTCAGAAAATAATGTGGAATTGATAGATTTTAAGGTAGAATGGTAGAAATGGTTGGCACAGATAGTTTTTCAAGTTGGTTAGAAAGTGAGATTTAAAAATGATGGTTATTTCAATGTGATTCTGCCTCTCTAAAATACAAGGGTAAATGATAGTTCAGGTTAAGTAGCCTTCACCAGTCATTACTGTAGTCATTCTTTAAAAAAATTTTTAGTTCTACGCATGTACTGTGCTGCATGAGAGGAAAAAGTAGTGGCCATTTTCAGCTTTTTGTCCCAGATAGGAGCCTAGGGCCCCTATGAATGTGCAGTTCTGAGAAAGTTCAGTGAAGCTATTTTCTCTCTTGTTGTTTATTTCCATTATCTTGCCAGAGCAATGTTTAACCTTGGCCTCCTTTTCCTTTCTGTTTTTAAGGAAGTGTTTCTGTCTCCCCAAGAAGAGCTAGGACTGAAAGTTTCTAGTACAGAAACAGTTTAAAGATCTCCTGGCTTCAAACACCAGCTGTATGTGCAGTGAATTATGAATTCCAGAACTAACTAACTCCAGAACTGGCTGGTTGACTAAGTAGCCTCTGGACCCTTTGCAGACTCCCTGGAGTCCAAATGCTTCCAGAAATAGGTGGTTGTGTCAGTATCTGGGGCAGTAGCATGCCATTCTTCTGCCAATTTGACAGTCTCGTTTATTTCGCATCAGCTAGACACCTGATCTTGACCCTAAGCTGTCCTTGCAATTTGGAAGTCAAAAAAGCTATCTACCTTACAAAGAAGTAAGAAATTACTGGTTTAAACTATAACGGCCACCAACAAATTATTTTTAAAGCTATGTAACACATCATGGTTATTCAGATCCTTGTTCTAAATAGCTATTGAATTTTTCCCCTAGGAATCATAAAAAACAACCTCTGTATTTGAAGTTTCCCTGTATCTCAATTATGACAATATTCCTATTTCCTTTCTTTTGTAAAGACCTAAGGATAAAAAATTTAAGAGAAAAACATATGCTTAGAAATGAAGTAAAATAACATTTAAAACTGTATTTCCCTGTGAAAATGCATAAAGATTTTCTTCTCTTTGATCCTTATAAGAAGTGTTTTGACAGCAATTTCAATGATGTCCCTGTCTTGTCTTCCTTTCAATCCAGAAAAATAATACTGGTAATAAAGACATTACTCTGCACAGTATATGATCACCCAGTATTTTTAATAGGGTGCGTCTCCTACATTATATTTCTTTTTATTTTTAGAGTAATATTAAGTACATGGTAAAAAATCATTTCAACAATCCATTAATAATTAAATTTGGAAAGATAATCACCTCCTCTTTTCTATTTCCCATTCCCATTCAAAACAAATCGTTGATTATTCTGGTGGTGAACATAATTTAAATTAGATGCTGTAATGGACAGAATATTTGACTCTCTCCAAAATTCATAGGTTGATACCTTAATTCTCAATTTGATGGTATCTGGAGGTGGGCACTTTGGGAGGTGATTAGGTTTAAATGAAGTCACCAGTTTGTGGTCCCCATGATGGGATTAGTACACTTATAGGAAAAGGAAGAGAGACCAGAGTGATTTCTCTCTCTCTCTCTCTACTCCCTGCCATGTGAAGAGACAGTGAGAAGGGGGCTGTTTGCAAGCCAGAAAGAGAGCCCTCACCAGGAACTGAATCATCTGGCACTTTAATCTTGGACCTCCAGTCTCCAGAACTGTGAGAAATACATTTCTATTGTTCAAGTCTTTGGTATTTTGTTATGGCTGCCCAAACAGACTAACACCAATGTGTTTATGTCTATTTACTAACTTCAGACAATGTCTGTTCACTACTTGCTGGGAAACACGAGAACTTCCATTCAGACACACCATCATCCCTCACCTCCCACCTTCAATTTTGGTCGTTGTCTTCTCATTTTTTGCTCTTCAAATAATTAAGTATAAATAGTATATTTTACCATCTATTTTTCAAAGTATCAACAATAGAAAGTATTTGGCTTCTCATTATGTAGGATGTGAAAACTAGCCATTCCAAATTGCCTGTAGTCTCCTCCAATGTTGGCTGGCTATACTATTAAAATTTTATTTAATTGTTATAATATTTACATTTTTCCCATCTGCCCATGTTTTATTTTTTAAAAAATTGAAAAAAAATAATGATGAATCTCACACAGTTATTTCAAAACCATAGTTTGGAGTGGTGGGAAAAACGTGAACCTATTTCACTAAATCTGTGTCCCATGAAACAGAATGTTTAAAACATCAAGGTCAAATTGATTTTTTTCCCTACATGTTGTTAGTTGTTTAAAGGCATGCCATGTTTATTTTAAGGAAAATACCCCTATGGCACTTAATACATGTCAGTGCTATTTTAAGAAGTATGCATATATTAACTCATTAAGTACTGCTACTAACCCTATTTTATAGATGAAAAGAAAAGAGGCACAGAAAGAATAAGCACCTTATCCAAGATCACACAGCTAAGTGCTAGAGCTGCAGTTCATACATAAGTATGCTGGCTTTCAAGTCTGTGCTTTTAACCATTATGCTAATATTGGGGCCATTGTTTTTCTTCTGTGGCTCTTTCTAGAGTTTCAAATTGCTTTACAATTTTTCTTGTTAACAGGAGAGAGACAAGCATTCTCCACTGTTTCATTAAGGTTTTTCTAAATTCTTTATCAAACCATTTAGATTTATGGAATTTATTTACCCCTTAAAGGCATTTCTATCAAAGCCTAAACTTCCTTTCCTAGTTTGGACTGAGAGATAACACAAGTATCCAAGGAAAAGCATAATTAAGCCTGAAATCACTGAAAAACTGATGTACAGCAATCCTAGAAAGCATTTAGACCAAGGATTTCTTAAGACTCCCAAAACATAAGCTATAAAAGAATAGATTGATAGATTTTGACACATCACAATGAGATATTCTTTTCAGAGAAGGATACTAAGCTGGATGTCTCTCATGTGTCTCCTGAGGCCTTTTTTCCTCTGCTCTATACAGCTCTGTGCCTGGTGGGGCTAATCCTCATGGACTGCATCAGAAAGCTTCTCGGCCCTCTGCCACCAGCTTGTTCAGTTAGCATGAGGCACCGACAGGAAAGGGGACAGGAGAAAGTGACATGAGGTGGGGTTGTTCCTGTCCCCTCCACCCTGTTCTCCTCTGATGGGTGCCACAGGTTGGTTGTCTGTAGAATAAAGGAATGAAAACCAGACACTAATTGCACTGACACTTCTCCAGGCTAAAATTCAGGGATATTTTATTTTTAGCTTCTGAATGTTGCAAGGACTTTGAGATACCTGAGCACCATATGTATAAAACTATAAAATCACTATTCTAAGAGATATTCACATGGGTAAGGTCTCCTCTCTCTACTACCATCTTCCAAGTGGAAACAAATAAAGGAGTATATATCCCTAAAGGAAGAAAATTGATGCAGTGGTGATGGGGAGGGCAGTTATGTACATTTAAATGAAAAATAATGAAATTTGGATCAATGTCCTGACATCAGCTAATTAGTAAATCCTCTGATTTGTTACATTCAATTTTTTAAAACTAGAAAGAATATTCTCGTTGCTTGTTAGTGGTCTGTTCAGGTTTTCTATTTCTTCTTAGTTTAGTCCTGGTAGTTTGTATGAGTTCAGAGATTTGTCCATTTCCTCCAGGTTTTCAAATTTGTTGGGGTACAGATGGTTATAATAGTTTCTAATAGTTCTTTGTATTTCTGTGGTATCAGTTGTAATGTCTCCTTCTTCATTGGAATGAAATTTTTGTTATTTGTGTCTTCTCTCTTCTAGTTTTTATTTATTTATTTATTTATTTATTTTTTTATTTTGTCAATATACACTGTATATGATTATTATGGTCCATCACCGACACCTCCCTCACTCCTCCCTCTCTCCCCTCCCCCCCAAGAATGTCCTTTCCGTTTGCTTGTTGTAACAACTTCGTGAAAGTATAGTTGTTGTATCTTCTTCCCCACCCCCCATTTGGCTTTATTTCTCCTTTTTTTTCTTATATATCAAAGTTAAGTTATTAGTCTAAAATAATTTGTTATAACTATGACATGTTTTTTTTTTGTAAGCCTTATGGTAACCATAACACAAAACTTGGAAGAGATATAATAACAATAAAGTGAAATCAAAATGCAAAGCTAGAGAAAGCCACTCAACCACAAAGGAAGACAGTAAGACTGGGAAAAAAGAAAAATGGTCTGCAAAACAATCAGAAAAAAAAAAAATAGCAAAATAGCACTAATGAGTCCCTACATATCAATAATAACCCTAAATGTAAACAGATTAAATGCTCCAATTAAAAGACACAGAGTGGCTGGATGGATTATAAAACAAGAACTAGGGGCTGGCCCGTGGCTCACTTGGGAGAGTGTGGTTCTGATAACGCCAAGGCCACGGGTTCAAATCCCATACAGGGATGGCTGATTAGCTTACTGGGTGAGCGTGATGCTGACAGCACCAAGTCAAGGGTTAAGATCCCCTTATCGATCATCTTTAAAAAAATACATAGGCCGGCCCGGTGGCGCACTGCGATAGTGCGCCACTTGGGAAGCGTGGCGGCACTCCCGCCGAGGGGTCGGATCCCACATGCAGACCGGTTCCCGCTCACTGGCTGAGCGAGGCGCGGGAGCAACACCGAGGGTTGCGATCCCGTTGCCGGTCCCGGTCCGGTGTGGGGACGACACTGAGGGTTGTGATCCGTTGCCGGACACGGAAAAAGACAATAAATAAATAAATAAATAAATAAATAAATAAATAAATAAAAATTAAAAAATAAAAATAAAACAAGAACTAATGATATGCTGTCTACAAGAAACTCACTTGACTGATAAAGACACATACCAGCTAAACGCAAAGGGTTGGAAGAAGATATTTCATGCAAATGGAAACCAACAAAGAGCAGCAGTGGCTATACTTATATCAGATAAAATAGTCTTGAAGCCAAGGAATGCAAAATGATAAGGAAAGTCATTACATAATGTAAAGGGATCAATTCAATAAGAGGGTATAAAAACTGTAAACATACATGCACCCAACTCCAGAGCATCCAGTTATGTAAAACAATTACTATTGGCCTTAACAAGAGAGGACACAAGAAACCATATGCATAAATGGAAACAATAAACTCTTCAACAATGAATGGGTCAAAGAAGAAATTAAGGAGGAAATTAAAAATTTCTGGGGACAAACAAAAATGGAAACACAACATGCCAGAAACTAGAGGGTACAGTGAACGCAGTTTAAGAGAAGTGTATAGCAATAAATGCCTACATCAAAAAGGAAGACAGACTCCAAATAAGCAGTTTAGCTTTACACCTCAAGGAGCTAGAAAAACAAGAGCAAACCAAACCTCAGGTCAGCAGAATGAGAGAAATAACAAAGATCAGAGCAGAAATGAATGAATTAGAGATTTAAAAAACAATACAAAAGATTGATGAAACAAAGAGTTGGCTTTTTGAAAGGTTAAGCAAAATTGATAAACCTTTAGCTGTACTAAAAAAGAAAAAAAGAGAGAAGACTCAAATAAATAAAATCAGAATTGAAAAAAGGAGACATCACAACTGATACCTCAGGAATACGGAGGATTATAGGAGATGACTACTAACAAACAATTATACGCAAATAAACTGGAAAATCTAGAAGAAATGTATAATTTCCTAAACACATACAACCTCCAAATTTGGATCACAAAGAACTTGAAAACATAAGCAGACCAATAGTGAGTAATGATATTGAAGCAGTAATAAACAGTCTTCCAACAAAGAAAACCCCAGGACCAGATGGCTTCACTGTTGAATTCTACCAAACATTTAAAGAACTAATACCAGTCCTTCTAAAACTCTTCAAAAAAACTGAAGTGGAAAAGAAGACATACAAATGGCTAACAAGCACATGAAAAAATGCTCAACATATTAATCATCATGGAAATGAAAATTAAAAGCACGGTGAGATGTCATCTCACCCCGGTAAGAATGGCTACTACCAATATGACAAAAAATAACAAATACTGCTGAGGATGCAAAGAAAAAGAAACTCTCCTCCATTGCTGGTAGGAGTGCAGATTGGTACAGCCTCTATGGAAAACAGTATGGAGGTTCCTCAGAGAACTAAAAATAGATCTATCCTATGACCTAGCTGTCCCTCTACTGGGTATATAATCAAAGGAAATGACATTAATATATCAAAAAGACATCTGCACTCTTATGTTCATTGCAGCACTATTCACAATAGCTAAGAGATGAGATCAACCTAAATGTCCACCAATGGATGAATGAATTAAAAAACTGTGGCCTATATAATACAGACAATGGAATTCTACTCAGCCATATAAAAAGAAATGGTATCCTATCATTTGCAGCAATATGGATGGAACTGGAAACCATCATGTTAAGCGATGTTAAGTCAGGCACAAAAAGACAAATACCCCATGATCTCACTCATCTTTGATGAACTAGTGGGTACAAAATTATGCTATCTACCCTGAGTGAATCATTGAGCATTATATGCATGTATTGAAACAACATACTGTACCCCACAAATATGTACAAATAAATGTTAAAATATTTTGAATATATAAAAAAAGGAACAATCTAAAAAAAAGGAAAGGTTAAAAAAAAAACAGAAAAAGAAAAGAAAAAGAAAAAGATTAGTTCTTTCTGTACCTTTGCCAAAAATCAATTTGCCATGTATATGTGGATGTTTTTCTGGATTCTACTTTGTTTCATCCATTCATGTATTTACTCTTTCCCTAATACCATACTATATTGATTACTGTAGCTTCACATCAAGCCTATAATTTAGGTAGTTGAGCCTTCCAAAGTTGTTTTCCTTTTCCAAAATGGTTTTGGTTATTCTAGCTCTTCTATGTTCCCATATACATTTAGAATCATTTTTAAAAATAGTTCCCCTAAAATTTTCACTGAGATTGCTTTGAATTTAGAATTCAATGTGGGGAGAATTAACACATTAACAGTATTGGGTACTCCTGTCCATGAATGCAATATCATTCTCCATATCTTTATTTTTTATTTCTCTCATTAGTATTTATAGTTTTAAACATGCAGTTCATGCTCATATTTTGTTAGATTTATAACTAAGTTTTTAATGTTTTTAGGAACTATTACAAAATGTATTGTTCATTAAATTTTAATTTTTAATCGTTCATTGCTAAAATATAGAAATGAAATTTATTTTTGTGTACTGACCTTATACCTTGTGATCTTGCTGAATTCACTTACTAGTTCTGTTATCGTTTTCTAGACTGTGGAATTTTCTAAATAGATTACTTTCTGTGAATGTAGAAAGTTTTATTTCTGCCATTCCAATCTATGTGCTTTTTATTTATCATTATTTCCTCATTTCATTGCCTCAGATTATCAGTGTGATGTGGAATATAGTGAGATCAGCCATCCTTGCTTTTTCCCAGTCTTTGAAGGAAATCCTTTATTCCTTCTCTGTTAAATGTTATTTTATCTGTAGATTTTTTGTAGATGGGCTTTAGCAGTTTAAGTTCCTCCTTTTCTTGATGGTGATATTGTCATGAATAGATGTGGAAATTTGTTAATGACTACATTGTTTTTCTTCTGTAGTTTGTTTATATGGTAAATCACATCAACTCATTTTTGAATGGTTTTTTGTTTGTTTGTTTGCAGCTGGCCTGTATAGGGATTTGAACCTGTGGCCTTCAGTGTTATAAAGCTGTGTTCTAATTAACTAAGCTACATGGCCAGCCTGATTTTCCAATGTTGAGCCAATTTGACATTTCTGGAATAAACTCCTATTGGTTATGAGGTATTATCTTTTCTATTTTTTCCAAGCATTTTTCTATGTATACTCATGAGGGATGTATACACCATTCATTTGCTAGTCAACTAAGTGTTTCTGTGAGTTGATGACATCCAGCAGCCTCTGCTCCAGGTAAGCCAACCTCAGGTGTTGTATCTCTTTGGATTTACTGATATCACTAGATTTTGGTATAACCATTTGCTTTTTAACTCAGTTCTCTAATGAGTCCAAGAAAAGTTGTGAATTTTCAGTTTGTCCAGCCTTTTCTGCTTGTAAAGTTGGAGATAGTGATTGCCAAGTTCCTTATACTTTGGAGCTAAAACCAAAGATCTAATTATAATTTTGAATTTTCTATTTAGTCTTTCAGTTCTCTTCAGTTTTTGCTTTTTGTATTTTAAAGCCCTGTTGTTAGGTGCATACATTTTTAGGTTTGTTATGTCTTTTGGGTAAACTGATCCCTTTATCATGATGCACTGTCACTATTTACTCCCAGCAATCTTCCTTCTTTTGAAGTTTGCTCTGTCTGATATCAAGATAGCCACACTTATACTTTCTTTAGTGTCAGTATGAAATACCATTTTTATATATCCTTTTACTTTCACCTGTGTGTGTCCTTATATTTAAGGCACCTTGAGTAAAGGAAGCTAGATAAAAAAGAGTATAAACGTGTATCAGGTCACTTATACAAAAGAATATAAATTATATGGAGTTCAGCAACAGACAAAACTAATCTGTAATATTAGAAATCTGAATACTGGTCACCTCGAGGTTTTTGACTGGTAGAGGCATAAGGAAGACATACTTCAATGGTGCTGAAATGCTCTATACCTTATATGTCAATGAAGCTACATAGAAGTTTGTATGTATTGACAAATTTATCGATTTATCAAGCTATATATTTAAATTACTGCAATTAACTATATTATGTCATTCTCTAACATGCAAGTAAAATAAATGCTTTATGGGAAGAAAAAAAAAAAGAAGGGAGATCAGTCTGGTCACTTCTGGGGGTTTTTGATGGGTAGAGGGCATAAGGTTAGATTTACCTAGTTCTGTCTTCACTGAGAATATGGAAAGCTGGGTTCCTAACAACAAGAGAAAACTGGGTAAATTACAAATCATAACTTTTCTTAAAAATAATCAGAAAGGTGTGGTCACAAGGAAACCAAGTAACATCAAATCCAAGTAAAGACTGCCCTTTTCAAGGAAAGCTGAGATGTGTGTGCTCACTCTTCACCTGTGACAGAGCCAGGGAAGAATATTTCAGGTACCATGCAAGTAGGTAGAAAAATTCAGTTAAGAATGTAAAGTGTTTCTAAAGGCCAACTGTGGACAAGTGTGCAGTTTCTGCCCACTCACAGGCTCCTTTTCTCACATGGTCACCAAATGCTCAGGGGAAATACTTGGTAGAGTAGGGGACCAAAGAAAAACTTCCATGATGGTGCTGGCCTGGAGAAGAGGATTGGCCACTGCTATGGGACAAGAATGAAAACCTCCCCCTGCCAAGATTCCCACTATGTGGGGCAAATCCTTCAGCTCCTGGGGGAGAGGCAGCAAATACTGTTGTCTGCAGGCACAAGTAAGACTTACTGTGACTAGAGGAAGAATAAAAAAAAAATCTACCCTGAGAGAGTGTTAAACAACTGTCCTGGGCCCATGGTCCTATTTCAATGCCAGTGGAGGTCTCAGAAGAAAGGTAGCAAACACTTTCTCAAACAAGACCCACCAAAGGCACAGGGTGAGATTGGCTACAGGAGGAGGATGGTCAAGCTCAGTGAGAAAGGTCCCTCTCAGACTCAGAAATACAAGTCCTTCTGAAGGTCAAGGATGGTCAAGGTCCATATATGCCAGAAATCAGTTGGGTGCCATCTTCAAAGCATCAGTAAATACATAAAAACTGTTAATCTGAACTCCATATCCAGCTGAAATATCTATCAAAAATGAAGTCAAAATAAAGACTTGTAAAGAAAAACATAATTCTTTATATATTCTAGAAATGAAAATTGGGGGATATACATATATTATTACAAATATACTCCCCCAGTCTGGGGTTTGACTTTTGACTCTATTAATGGTGTCTTTTGTTATATAGAAGTCCTTAATGTCTATGAAGTCCAATTTTGAAATATTTTTTAAATAATTAATGCTTATTCTGTCCTCCTTAGGAGATATTTGCCAACCTCAAAGTAGCAAAAATATTCTTCTATTTTCTTCTAGAAGTTACATTTTTATATCTCAAACATTGAAGTCTATCAACTACCTTGAGTAACATTTTTGGTGGCTTGTTCACTTTTATTCTAACTAATTTTCTTGAGGGGCTGGCAGAATGGTGGTATTACTGCAAGTGCCCTTGAATTGTATAAACATTGTTTTCACAAAAAGGCATTTGACACTAGATTAGTCATGTATATTATGACAGAAAAGTTAAGGCTACTGCTTTAGACAGTATAGAAATTGCTTTGCTTTGCTCAATTACTAGCATTTTTCTTTTACTGTAAACTTAATTTCTAATTCAGTGCACATTCAATTGCTATTAGAAACCAAATTTTTGAATTTTCACTCTTTCAAATTATTGCAAACTATTGGGAAAACTAGCATGACTAAAACTAGTGGGGAAACTAACATGACTAAATTTCTGAATCAAATAGAAAATTAATTCTAAATATCTGTAAGATTTGAATATATGACATTTTATACCAAATGTCTGAATGGCTAATTTTCTTTTTACTTTTCTAGTAGATATTTAACCTAGGTATCTTAGTTGACTATAGAGTAAGTGTAATCCAATGGTGCACTGTGGCTGGTAAAGAAAAAAAAATGTAAACTGTAAGTTAGGTTGCATAAATGGAATAAAATATGAAGATTTTTTTTTTGAAAGAAAATGTATGCATCCTTTTGCTGAGCTGTTCACATGTAGAACATTGTGCTCAACTCTAGAAATATCATTTCAGGAAGGACCTTACCAGATAAAAGTGAATAGTTATAAGGCTGATGAGGTAAATAGACAGGATGAATATGTGAGGATGATTATTCTGGAATAGAAAAGCTGAAGAGAAGATAGCACAGAAGTCTTCACATGGTTACTACTAGCAAATTTCTTGCTAACTTCAGAATGGACCTGTCTCCTCTGAGAGTAAGGGGCTCTCACTGAGGATATTCAAGCAGAGACCAAAGAGTCTAAAAAGAATGCTGTTAAAAGGATACCTGTGGGGCCGGCCCCGGGGCTCACTCGGGAGAGTGTGGCCGTGGTAGCACCGAGGCCATGGGTTTGGATCCTATATAGGGATGGCCGGTTAGCTCACTGGCTGAGCGTGGTGCATGACACTGAGCTGAGGGTTGCAGTCCCCTTACCGGTCCAAAAAAAAAAAAAAAAAAAGATACCTGTGTGTTGTGTTTCTTTCCTTCTCTCAGAGCATATGCAAAGACTCAAGAAAACATCTAAGATTCTTTTCTCAAAGGAGGGCCAGAAACTACATAAGACAACTGGGGATAGGGAGGGAAAGAAAAAAAAGAAAGTGGATATCCATCCAAAACAGGAGTGGGAGGACTGTCCGGAGAGAAGCCTGCTGGAAAAGGGAGGAAGAAGGAGTATTTTGGTCTGTTTCTGTTGCTTATAACAGAAATACTTGAAACCGGATGATTTGTAAAGAAACAATATTTATTCCTTACAGTTTCTGAGGCTAGAAGTCCAAAGTCCAGAGAACACATCTGGTGAGGACCTCGTTCTTGGTGGAAACTCCAAAGTGGTGAAAGGTATCACATGGTGAAATGGCAGAAGCAGAGAGAGAGAGAGACTAACCTTATTACTGGCTCTCCTTTTAAAGCCATCAGAACCATGACCATGACCACCATTAAATCGTCAATGGATTAATCCATTGACTAGGGCATGGTCTTCACAATATCATCATCTCTTCAAGTCCCCATAATAGGATTCCCTCTTTACACTGTTATTGGAGATTAAGCTTCAATGAGCTTTGGGGGGGGACATCCAATCCACAGCAAAGAGGAAACTTCCAACACAAAAAGCTGTGGAGTCTGGAGCAGGGGCTTTCTGGTCAACTTTCCACCAAGGAGTCTGACATTTACAAACCCATCTGTCCTGTAAGCTCTATGTGGGGAAGGGGTTGGGGGAGAACCTTCCCTCCTCCCATCATGATCAATGGGAGGATTCCCTCGCTGGACTGAGCAGGGACACTAGCCCTAGAAGTGGAAGAACAGCAGCACTGGGTGGGAGGAACATTAGATGACAGGCATTGTGCCTGTCACCAGACATGGTCTGCAATTCTTCAAAGGCAGAAATTAAGATTATACTGAAAACTGAAATGAAAAATGGCACCACATTAAATCTTGCTAGACATCACTACCTTGGCTCTTGGAAAACTAGGCTTTCCGCAAGGCTAGCAACCAGCACGCCACCTACAGGTGCTTGCTGACGGCACTTGAGGCAGGTGCTCTGAGAAATGGGGCCTTTTTCTTCATTTGGAGAACTGTGCTTTGGGCTATGTCAGATGAAGCAACTTGGGAATTGTGGATGGAAATATTCCTGAGAGCTGATCTGAACTCCCCCAAATTTCAAGCTCCAAGAGGAGTATTTGTTCAGCTTTAAAAATATCCAAGTTATGAGCTTGGCAATTAATTTTTGAGGACAAAAGTGGAGTATGTGGTTTTGCCTAATGCTTTTACATAACTCCTGTGTACCTCCAAGTAAAAAACAGGACAACCGTTGGGTTTTTATTTCCCCCCTACATTTTCATGAATCAAGTCCCTTGTATGAAACAAATCGTTACAACAACAAGGAGTGACAGTCTGACAGCCTAGTCGGTTATTAATGGGAATGACAGCCAGCAAATCAGAAATCATGGCAGTGCATGTGTATGAACAGCAGTTTGTGCTTAGTTGAATAACCAGGAAACGCAGAAAATCCTGGAGACAGAGAAAGAAGAAAATCAAACATACGTTTCTATCCATCCCACACTACCCTCAAGTAATTGACAATTTCAAGGACAGCAGCACTCAGAACTTCTCTAGCACTTACTTTAATTCCACTTCTTGACACACCCAAGGGTTTAAAAACCAGACCAATAAAAAGGAAGCTAAAAAACATTTCTATTTTCTCCTTACAAGACTAGATACATAACATGCTGCCCATCTAATTATTTTATGCTAGATTTCTAGGGAATTTCTGCCTCACTATTATCCAGAGTATGGAATAAACTTCAGATCAACTAGAAATACAACTTTTAAAAGTTTCAGTGTGGTTCATAAGCTTAGATATTCTGTTTTGTACACCTCAAGGGCTTGTTGGATTTTTTTTATTATTTTCAAAAAATAACATTTAAATTTCTAGTAGAGGGCTGTTAGAGTAGGTATTTTCTCTAAGCTATTAGTTTGTTTGTTTGTTTGTTTTCCTTTTCCCCCTGAAATTATACATATTGACACTCCAGTGATGAGAAAATTAGATGCTGGACTACTTTTTCACAATAACCATATAATGTCACTGATTAAAGAATGAAATTTCATACTTTCATTTGGACCAGGGGATGGCCACAGAGAAGAGCCCTGGAGGAGGTGAGAAGGTCTGAAGAGAAGGTGATTCATGTGCTCTGCTGCATGTGCTGGGGTCAGTACAAAGCTGATTGCTCACACAGCGAATGTGACTTTTTGGCTAATGTTTACTATTTCTCAAATGCAACAAAACTGTATCTGGAGAGGAAGGTGAGCAAACAGGTCAGCTCAAACACAGGTGTCCCAGAGGTGCCAGTGTCACTAGCAGTCAAAAGTGAGCAGACATCTTAGAGGCAAAGTTTGTGTAGAGGGAGAAGACTCCAGTTCAACTTTGAATCCCACAGAGGACTACTGAACACACAGTGTTTCCATTGGCAGAAGGTCAGGCACACCTCCTGCTCAGGGCAATCACTACCACTGGATGTCCTCTCAAGGCAGGTGGACTCCAAGGTGGGTATCCTATCAAGGGACACAGATGAGAAGACTTGAGAAATCTCTTTCTCTCTCTCCCCCTTCCTGCTTTCTTCCCCCTCCCTCCTGTTTATTCGAGCTGAACAAGATGTCCTAATTAGGATGGAGATAATTATTTTGAAAAAATTGTTCAAAAAACTTTAATAATGTGGTACAGTTGCAAAAGTCCTGCCTGAAGGGAAGTTCAGGATTCAATGAAACTAGTAGATCAAGTTTTTGCCTCACAGAACAGAATTGTTTCTTATGAAAATCTAACATCTCACAGTCCTCAGGGGGGAAAAAGCCACAGGTCTCCATGGGTTCAGTGGATTCTGTTATTTACCCAGGAATGGGAGACTAGTTTTCTATGAGGGATAGAAGTCGATCACACGTCATCTGGACATGGGTAATGAGAGGGTCTCTCTTCCCAGGGATGGCGGAGGGACTGCCGGGATTCATCAAACGTGTGACTGTAGTCATTCCTGCTGATACGTGTGAGAATAAATGAGAGACCCTAAACAATTCTGGAGCTTATTTTTATTGACTTTGGAAGATTAAAAAGGATGTAGATTATGTGCAGCTAGATTAAAAGTAAAAGAAAGGGCGCACGGGTTTCTGGATCGCTGCTTACGACATCAGAATGATGGGCTCATGGAAAGTAAGCAACGTGTTTCTCACAAAGACTTAAGGAAGGAACATAAGTGTGAGCAGACGACTCTGTCCTGGCAGAGCAGACTCCCCACCCCCACCAACCTCTCCCGAGATGATCGGTGCAGTGCCGGCAACAAAAATACCCCAGCGTTGACTGGGGACCACCTCCCATTATGAAAATCTCAGGAAAAAAAGACGAATCTCAAAAGTTTAATCCCCTTCATCTTTTATGTTAAAGTTGAAAAATTAAAATTTCAAAATCATTTGCTCTGAAACTTCTTAGGTAATGGGCATCTTCTCCACCCTGCTGTCCTGAGAGTCCCAGGGTAGCTGTTTCCTTAAATAATGTTCCAAAAGCAGTCAGGAGAGCCCAGTTAGCCACAAGGAAAACCTTCAGCCATCCCAGGACAGACTGTGAGTGTGTGACCTGGAAGGTGCCATGCACTCCCAGTGCTCTGTAAGCTCACTGAGGCACCTGGTGCCAGCTGCTATGTCCAAGGTCTGGATGGAAATTTCTCTGAATTGTTTTGAATTTGAGAAGCCACAGCAACACTGCCTACAGGCAAGATATCTACTAAACCTTTATCTCAAAATGCAGGTCCTTGTTCTATTTTGGAAGAGTCTCTTAAGCCTAAGGTACCTTTTCAACGCCCCTACATATCTCCCTAAATAAGGGTCACACCACTTTGAGTTGGGTCCTCCGCTGCATAATTTAGATGCAAGCCTGCAATCAATCAGTAGGGTCACAATGAAGGTGCTTAACATGAACAGGGAAGATGGAGAGAGTCAAGTGTCAAGAAGATTGCAAAAGGTCTGGGAATGCTCTTAGGACAGTAAATAGCAGCAGTCCTGGAAGACGAAGGGAGGCCCCAGGAGGTGAATGAACCTTAGAAAGGACAGCTGGCACAGAAGCAAGGTCTGGAAGTTTCTCTGAGGGATGCAATTTTTGTCCGCATTACAAATTAAAAGAAGCCAAAAAAAGTCTTCCATTGATGATGAGAACAAGGTTTTAGAGAAAAATCTGTTAAATGGTTTAATTATACCAAGAAGGTCAAAGAATTTTCAGAGAGGTTTGAGAAAAGGTGCTGTTCCCAACAGAATGAAGACTTGTTGAAAGGTCAGAAGTTTGCATACCATGTGATTCCACAAAATTATAGAGCTCGAGAACAGATTAGTGGTTCCAGGTCTTGGGGATGGAGACAGGAGGGAGGTGCCTGGGACTGTAAAAGGGCAACATAGGAGTTGTTGTCATAAAACTGTTGTGATTTGGACTGTGGTGTTGGTCACACAAATCTAAATGGAACTAAATGCACACACACTGATAAGTGCATGTAAAACTGGTAAAATCTTAATTAGGCTGGTGAATTGTATAAAAAGCAGTTTCCTGGCTATGATATTGTGCTATGCTTTGTAAGGTGTTACCCCTGGGGGAAACTGGGTGAAGGGTATACAGGCTCTCTCTGTATTATTTCTTAAAGTTGCATGTTATCCTATAAATAATTCAGAATAAAAATTTTAGAAATCAATTTTTAAAAACATGGTTGGGGGCCGGCCCGGTGGCGCACTGGATAGTGCGCCGCTTGGGAAGCGCGGCGGCGCTCCCGCCCGAGGGTTCGGATCCCACATACAGACCGGTTCCCGCTCACTGGCTGAGCGAGGCGCGGGAGCAGCACCGAGGGTTGCGATCCCGTTGCCGGTCCCCGGTCTGGTACGGGGGCAACACTGAGGGTTGCGATCCGTTGCCGGACACGGAAAAAAGACAAAAAAAAGACAAAAAAAAAAAAAAAAAACATGGTTGAATGAAGAGATTAAAAATTGGCTGGCAGTGAAGAAGATGAGTACAGGATGGGAGGGAGTTTATGAGTAATCTCGATCCCTCTACCTGCAGGGGAGTGTGGGCGAGAATTGAAAAGAAACACCCAGCCTGCGTCTGGTAAAAGGTTTGCTGCAGGAGAGAAGGGGGATTTCACCTGTCCAGACATCCAATGAAAAACCACTCAGCAAGAAAGAAACATATTCTGCTTGCTATGCTAACAGTTCATTACTCTGGGGGGAGAGGGGACCCTAGAATAGTGAGGAAGCTTTTTCTAAAGATCTAATTCTGCAAAAACTAAATAACTGTTGTGATATAGAAGTGATTGGAACCTCAAGAGGAAGTGGTCGTGCAATTTGTAAGTTAAAGATAGCAAAGGAAGGGAAGAAAAAGTGCTTTGATGTTTGTATCCTAAACCTCAGAAAGATCTATATCAAACATTGCCAGTAAAACACTTCCTAAGCTCTAAAAAAAAAAAAAAAAAAATACATAAAGTTCTAAAAAATTTCAGATGGGCAATTACAAATTATATGAGTAAAGAAAAAAACATAGAATAAACAATAGATAGAAATTTATATTTACAATAAAAACGGCCTTTGCAAATAATAACTGAAAATCACTGAGCCAACCTTGAGCAAGGCGCTTTGCTAACTCCCCTGCCCCACGCTTCCAGCCCTGCCCTCCTCTTCTCTTTCATGCTTTTAATAAACTTAGTCTTGTCAACCAAAACCTAAACCACTGAACCTGGAAGTGATTTTCACATTGGCAATCCCGACTTAACCTAGAAATCCCCCATCACAGGTTAATGGGTCCACACTCACCAGAGGAGACTGCTGTGGAGAACAGCCATGTGGTGAGGGCTGCGTTTGTTTGTTTGCAGAAAAATTTTGAATTCTCTGTTTTATTTTAAAAACCTATCCTTCTCCTGGCATCATCAAAAATAGTACTTGGAACTATTACTTCGGGCTGTTTCAAAACCAGTAGAATACTCCTTTCCCCCTCTGTTTGTCAGTCTGGGGCTGATTTGCATCACACGATGCCAGACTGCGTGGTTGGTACCCTCGGGCGCCGTGTCACCTGCGACTGAAGTTGAAGGAAATCTTGTGCCTCTCAGGCATCTCGTGAAACACAACAAACACCTCCCTGTTCCCAGGAAATCTTTTCTTTCTGTTTTTTTTTCTTTTTGTCAACATAAATTCTAAAAAAAAAACAGACTAAAAATGAAATAATCATGGCCCATCTGTCACTATGAGAAGTCTGTCACTGTCACTACTTCCATAGTGCCAGCCAATCAGAGCAGAGATTGAAATAATCTCAATCAATGTTTACAAACTGTTGCTCCAAGGACCAATCTTCAGAAGACGCTGAAATTTTACTGTGGGGAAAGAATAAAAGAAAGGAAGTGATTGAGATTTAAGGTAACAGGAAATACTCAACGTTAAATGGGCCTCTTGGCTCTAAGAGACCCAGTCCCCTCTTCTTTCAAGTAGTCTTTAAGGAGGGGGGTCCAATGCACTCTTCTTTTGCAGCTCCTCTCCATCTTCTGCAACCCTGTTTCACAGGAAAGCAGCTTGGCCAACACTGACCTAAGTCATTCAGAAACTGCAGCCTGGGCTGGGGTATGATTAGGGTAAGATGACACGAAAGGAAGAGGAAAACCCAGTATTACAGCCTCTTAAAAAAAAATACTATACATGACAAGAATCCACAGGGAATTACTAACAGATACAGTTAGTAAATACAGTCTCCTCAGACAGACTTGGGGTCATGTTGGGAGATGTCAAATGTTTTAGGGAGGTGCTTCAAGTTGGCTTAAGGTTTTTTCTAGTATAATTTAATCAAACTTACTGCAGACCATCCATCCCTCATTGCCCTGATCGTGCATGCAGCATTACTCACAGACACCGAGGTGTCCCTATCAACAAAATACTGGGTCATTGGTATTCACACTCTTTTGACCGCCTTCAACTCCTTTACTAGATGAGCACCGGCTTTCAGCAGATGTGATCCTATTTGACTGGCCGTACAAGCAGGACATGTATTTAGGACATTAGAAACTGGCTATTTCTGTGCCCGTGTCATTTTCTTCTCTCTCTTCTTCCATCCTCCATCATCTGTCTTATGATACCTGACTGTTGGTCATGTCAGTACTTATCAGACTCCTCCAAAGAGCAAGTTGATACAATAAATTGACCAGATCAACTTATCACCAATGGCATCAGCCAACTTTTCTGCATATTAACAACTTTAGCAAGCAAGGAAAAGAGACATAATGACCAAAGTGAAAGACAGGAACTCCCGTAGACTTCATTACCAACATCACTGCTCCAGAATTCTAGGTGATTCTGGTGCCACAGTGGAGCAGTGTGACTGGCCCCAGAGTATCAGAAGCAGACCATGCTAAGGTGCATTTTTTCCAGGGGACACTTTAGCTGATTGTAGCTGCAGCTGCCTGGGTCAGGATGAGTCTTCTTACAATTTATCCTAGAGTTATGGATGCTTAAGACAGGTGTCTGTCTGCACCTCACTGCACACGTCATGTCTTAAGGGACTAATCGTGATTGGAATTTTGATGTAGAGTCATACACATCACAATACTCAAATGAATATAAAAAAATGAAAGGATAAAATATAAGGCTAAGAGAAAAAATTCTTGATTTACTGCAAATGAAGAAAATGGAACTTTTCTAGGACTAATTGTCTGAAAAATTAAATATCATTAAGAATTCAGATTAAGAAAAAAATGTACACCTAGGTAATGTGAACTCCCCCAGACTTTCCTCAATTGCATCTTTTAGATACTGTGGCCTCCCGCATTTGAAAATTCAGAAGGAAGAGCAGGTGAAGGTCCACTCACTAGGTATGGGTCTTAGTCTATGGATTAGGAACACTGTGGGGCACTCCGTGCACCCCGTGATTGGGACATCCTTCTACTTCATCAGGATGGAATGTGTGATTCTTTAATGTGGCAAGAGAACACAACACAGGGTGAGTGAGGGGACAGTAAACATCAACTTAGCAATTCCATTCTTACCAGACATCGTAAATGAGGAAAGGGACTATCCGTAGCAACCTGAGAGGGGGAATTTGTTAATAACCATGTGAAAAGCGAGGGGAGATAGGTACATAGAGCCCAAATTGTTTGCTGGGCATGAGGAATATCCATCATGTTCAAGAAAATTTACACACAAACAAATACATGGACCTATGAAATGGAAAACTTCCCAGAAGGAACAGAGGAATTAAAGAAGAACATATATTACTAAAAATGGTGTTCTACTAAAAAAGGTAAAAATTCAGAAGACATATGCTTGCTCTTCTCAAAAAGAATCATGTACATACAGCAATATATAAAAAAAATGGAACTTAGTAGAAAAAAAAAAAAAGAAACCCAGAAAGGTGAAGATGTAATAGCATATAAATGAAAAATAGAAAAAAATATTAAGGATCCACAAACTGGCTAAAAAATAAAGTGGAGGGAATACAAACCAATCTTTACAATTCAGAATATCAAATCAGTGATGGTGCAGCAAACTTGAAAATACAAGGGATAAAGAAAATAAGATAAAAAGAATGACAATATACTGAAAAGGAGAAACAATTTGACCTTGTAATCATAAACAGAAAATTATGCATTTAATTTGACATGATTTGTAAGAAAAAACTTAATGCATAAAATTAATTGTGAATACGTATAATGAAATACAGCATCAAAAGAAATCTAAAAATACTAAATTGATATTGAAGAAAATGTACATCCATAAATTGAAGAACCATATATAAAAGTAACATGGAACAATTATGTTCAATGTTATTTCATGAAAAACAATGAATTATGTTCAATTATATTCATGATACAATTTTAGTCCAAGAGCTAAAATTGTATCAACACAGTTGGGAAAATTGGTGGGAAGATGATAAGAAAAGGAACAATAAAGTTGAATAGAACTATTGGCATCAATATTGAAGAAAAAATCAAAGATGCAAAGGGGAAAACAATTTTGTATTTACGAAAAACTATGTAATGTTACTAAAATTGTGCATAGCAATAATGTCACCTCAAGAAATCATTTTCTAACAAGAAAAATTAAAATTAATTATCTGAGCATTAAATAACTTTTTTTCTATAATGTTTTGGTTACTATGCTAGGTGCTTTATTAACTTTGATTAAATGGCCATTTACAAAAATTCTATGGCACTGCTACCTCCGTGTGGCCAGATAATTTGTGCAAATCAGGTAGGGACCATGTTTGTTGACACATTTCTCTATCCCAAGCTTGCAACATAGTACTTGTTGCATAGTAGCTGATTAGTAAATATTTTTTGAAGAGATGGAGGGATAGATGGATGGATGGATGACTATTGCCAGTAAGTAGAAAATGTAGATATCTGGCTCAGACCTTTCTTAATTAGTCTCAAACATATCACATGAGAGAGACATAAAAGACATAATATATGCAAACATATAGAAATACTGTGAAGATGGAATTTAATAAATACAGAGGATATACAAAAGAGTTTAAAAGTGACTCTGAAATAATAAACTTCAGAGACTGGGAAAACATCACCAGCTCTGTCTTATTTAATTTTAGTTTCAAAAAACACTCAATGAGCACTTACTGTTCTGTTACTTGTTGTGAGAAACATGGATGGTTGAGACCTATTCGCTACACCTAGCTCCCAGTGTATGGCTATCCCGTAATCAAGATCCAAGTTGTATATTAAGAAGTGAGTGAGTGGTCAGCATCAAGAGTTACTAATCAGGTTTGCTTCTCCAGCTGAAGTTGGTGCGACTGTAAAGGATTGGGACTTGAGGAGGATCCTCTGGTTTCATGTACTCTGATGATAAGGGAAAGGAAGAGAGCATATGGTTGCTATAGCGCAAGTTGGTAGCACCAAAACGTTGGCTATGAACCTACCAATTGAGAGACACTGCTTTAATGATGAAGGAATGCAGTGTAACCCATCTGCCAGTTGACAGTATCTAACATCTAGTAATACCCAGCAGATTCCTATCCAGATGAAAGATTAAGACACCTTCCTACTGATAATACAATGACACTATGTAAAATTATATCTGGACCAGTGTGATGGAGACAGAGTAGGTATTACCATAAATTACAATATCACATTGTTGATAATAATCACTTCCTAGTCATTCTCTCCTATTTTGTTTTGATTTCAATCTCAGCACACATTCACAGACGGAGTCTTATTGATAATGGTAGCAGATCCTTCTGATGATAACTGTTTTTCAAACAGGTAATACTGATTTTCATTCATATTAAAAACCAAGGGGCAATCCTTGTTTCTGTATAATGAGACAAATAGAATTCTCTTTCTTTTTCAGTAAGTTAAAGCCAACACAATGTTACTTGCTTGTTACAAAAGGGGACATGTCTCCTGTATAATTTGCCTTTAAAATTCAGTGAAAGCATCTTTAGGCTGAAATAGACAATCTTAATAACCATTTTAATGTGTATTCTACCAAGTGGACCAACCACAGAGGACGAAAGTGGTGACAAGGACAGAATAACTAGAATCACCCAATTTTTCCGACTTAAGAAACTCAGCCATTCCTACCTGAATGTACAACACTGATCAGTTTATCCCAAGAGTCCCAACATAGTGGGGGTGTTTCATCTACTGGGAAAATAGAGATACAGATTACAGATTACGTGGTATGTCCCCAAGCACCTGAACCCTCTCCATGTTACATACATAAATGTAGAAAGAAAGGAGAATCAGTCACATTTTATAAATTGCATTTGGAACATGAACAAACATGTTTTTTACAATGAGATAGCAGCAAGAAGCACTAAATATCAGTGCTGTTCAAAAACAGATGGTCCCTGACTTAAGACGGTTCAATTTACAATTTTTGACACTACAATGGTGTGAAAGTAATACACATTCAGTAGAAATTGTACATCTAGCACCAGTACAACCATTATTTTCTTCACTTTCTTAACAGTATTCAATAAATTATGTGAGATAATTCAACACTTTATTATAAGACAGACTTTGCATTACATGATTTTGCCCAACTGTAGGCTCGTGTAAGTGTTCTGAGTGTTTGAGGTAAGTGGGGCTAAGCTATGATGTTTGGCAGATTAGGTGCATTAAATGCATTTCAGTCATCGATAATTTCAATTTACAATGGATTCACTGCAAGTAGAAGAATATCTGTAATAATATTAATCACATGTATGGTTTGTCCATTCATTCTTTCAACAAATACTTATCAAGCATGCACTATGGGCTAAGAACTGTCTTAGCCACCTACGATATAGCAACAAACAATCCTCTCCCTTTTCGGAGTATGTATCTTGGTAGGTCAGACTAATCACATGTATGGTTTGTCCATTCATTCTTTCAACAAATACTTATCAAGCATGCACTATGTGCTAAGAACTGTCTTAGCCACCTACGATATAGCAACAAACAATCCTCTCCCTTTTCGGAGTATGTATCTTGGTAGGTCAGACAAATATGTACTCTTATACCAGGTTACTTGCCAGGAAAAAGAATAAAGCCACACGAGGCTGTGAAGAGTCATAAGGGTAGAATTTCTGGGGGGGTGGTCAGAAAAAAATCTCTTTGAGGTAGTGACATTTGCACATAGATCTGAATTAAGCTAAGAGAATGAGCTGAGGGAATATCTGGGAAGAGCTGACCCAAAGCCCTGAGATGGGAGCAAGCTTGTTGTGTTCAAAGAATTGCAAGACAGTCAGTGCAGCAGGAACAGTGTGTGCAAGAAGGAGACTGAGAAGGTTGGCCATGCAGCCCAGGGCTGGCTATCTAAGCTAACTGTTAAATTTTAATTTTTTTGATCAAAAGAGATAAAGATTAGAGAAAAATATGAAGAATCTAGATGATGAAGGACTTGGATATGTGGTAAAGGTGAAGAAAGACAAAGTAAATATGTTTGTATGAAGGTTAAGTTGTGGGATACACAGAAGAAATGATGTGCACACCCTGCCCATGGGGACTGGGCAGGAAAAAACACAGGGGGCTTATCTACCAAGCCTCCTCTGCAGTCTGGAGTCCACTGAAAGTCAGTCGTTTGCTTCCTTACTGTGATACCTTCTCTCTCATCCCCCACATAAATTAATTATGCAGCAATTCATTTTATGTTATTGGGCTCAGGAAGAACGTTGAAATGCAATAAATAAATGATGTACAATGGCTTATAAGTTGCCTAAAAGATATCATTCCTACAATGCTAATACTGAGGCTTTCACTGTGTGAAAGAAATACAAAATTTTAAAGTTGAGATTTGTTTCCAAGCTGCAATTTACTCTATTACATGTATTCTAGTAGGGACTTTTGTTTGTGTTGTACCTTTGCATAAAGTAAAAGAAAAAATTCTGTAGTCAGCTTAATATGTACAGCAGAGCAGAAGGTTTCGGATGGGTTGGCTTAATGGTTAATGACACTGTCTAGGAAGCTGCAAAGATCTGGGGCTCTGAAAGCAGAAGTGAGATACTAACACATCTATGTATTTTATGTTGTAGCTGTTATGGTACAGACCAACTTTGTCAGAGTAATCTCTTAATGAGGACAAAGGAAGAGATTTGATTCCCCTATAAGAAATAGCTAATTTGATAAAGAAATCTCTTTGCAGACCCAAAATTAATGACTGAAATCAAAAGAAAAACAGGGGAAATAAATGTAGTAATAGAATAATATCATTCCTATGTAAATTCATTTTAAAAATAAAAAAGACTCCACTAGAAAAACGGGATGAACATGCGGGCAAGTTACCCAGAGGAAAGAAGTGGTGAACTGAGCAGACATTGAGAAGCAGCTCGCCAGGGACCCAGGAGCCCACGAAACAGTCTATCTATGAATAATGCCCAAGAAAAGTTAAGGTTTACTATGGAATGCTGGAATTCACACATGGTTTTGGAAAGTCACTTGCCCTGTACATCCAGAGCCACAGGATTCTTCAGATTTTTTGCCCTAGTAATTTGGTTTCAGGGAATTTACCTAATGATTTGTGATAATAAGAGTAATCTGAAAGGAGTAAACATAAAGGAGAGGAGATAACAGCTAACATTACAAAGACGTTCATTGTGATACTATCTGCAATAGTTAAAAATCAGAAGCAACCTAAATGCCTGAAAATAGAAAATAATAAGTAAATAAAATACTGAAAAGCATAATGAGGATAACAATGAGAGACTCAGGCAAAATGCTTATGGTGTAACATAAAAAAATACAAAATTTTATTTCTCAATATTTTGTCTATGTAAATATGAAAAAGTTTGGAAAATTCTGAAGGATAATAAAAAAGGAAGAAAAGATAGCTATATTTTATGCTTTTATTGTGAGAGATTTCATTCCATCTTACTATCCGTGTTATCTTTGATGTTATATTGTGCTTGAGATAAAATGTAGAGAAAAGAAACATCACACCAGAATTTTTTTTAAAAAGAAAAATACTGATATTCCCATAGCCACACAGTGCATCTTCTCATATGAACCATTTCAGAAATAGGATACTGAATGATTCAAAAATATTTATCTCAGCTATTGATAAGACTAATAAAAAGCACCTGTAAGTAGCAGATAACAAAATTGTCTTATACATAGAGTTATTCATCACATAGCAGAATTTTTAAAAATATAAGCTTTATTTAATATTTTATTTAATTATTTTATTAATATCACTAATTATCTGTAATATTAAATTTAGAGGAGAAAAGCCTACTTGAATTTTCAGGAAATCTACATAAGCCTAATACTAAGTCTTTCCCTTGGGAAATCTGCTGGAATCAAATGTTGGGTGGTCACCACTGTCAAGGGCTTGAGGACAAGTAGTCACAGACACCTTTCGTTCAGTGAAGCATAAAGGACAGTGGCAAAAATGTGGTCCGCCTCTTGAGCAACACATGAGCACCAGCTGTGGACGGAAGAGCTATGGAGAAGTTTGTGTGGATACCATGTCATCCTGGTCATGAAGACAAAGTGCTTTATAATCCAAAGAGCAGAAACGTGGGTGGGGACAAAGCAAAGTGTGACCATGGTGTTATGACACATGTTGTCATGGGCTGAATATTTGTGCCCCCCCCCCACCAAAATTCATATCTTGAAGCTTTAGCCCCAATGTGGCTGTGTTTGCAGATAGGATCTCTATCCATTAAAGAAGAAAATAAGGTTAAATGATGGGTTGGGACCTGGTCCTATTGGATTAGGGTTCTTAAAAGAAGAGACTGTAGAGGAATACCCACGCACAGCATCACAAACACCAGAGGAAAGGCCAGGAGGGGACAGAGTGAGAAGACTGCTGTCTGCCAACCAGGGACTGACCCTGCTGGACCCTGGCCTTGTACCTCTAGTTTCCAGAACTGTGAGAACATAAATTGTTATTTAAGCCACCTGGCCTGTGGTATTTTGCTATAGTAGCCTGAGCTGACTAATACATGGATCTGATCGGGTAGGGTGAAGAATTATAGGGAAAAAGCATGAGAGGTAAAAGCATCAAGTCATAACTGGTAGCCACAGTGAGCAGCAGCTCATGTAATTAGAATGTAAGTGCAGTGGGATGCTAAGTGGGACTTGCTCGGTGGTCTTGAAATTGCAGCTGAGGTGCAAGGTTGAAACAAAGACGCTCCTTACCCCAAATTCTAGGAAGCCATCCACAGCCCCATTCATCTCTCCACAGAGTTTATTAAGAAGTAGATGAGTTAGTCTTCCTCCCACCACACCCAACCCCACGGCCTCTCCTAGAGGACCCAGGGAAAAGGGTTTACGAAGCAGATTTGCAGGGGTTAAGCACTTTCAGTGAGAGGTGGTCCTCATTCTCTCAATGGGAGAGAGAAGTGGTTTCTCTTCTGACCCAAAACTCATGGAATGTTCAAGAGAATTAGGCATTGAATTTGAAGGTAGCTGAAAGATGGGGAGAAAGGTTTTACCCAAAAGTCACCAGCTGAGCTGCAGAGCAAGCAGGTGCTGTCAATGGGAACGACTAAAGTGGGAGTTCTCAAGACATGTATTCGAGCAGCCACAGAAGAAGACCTGAGTCTTCTCAATCAGCTTCCAGACCCACCTTCCAGCACCTCTGTTTGGGCTTCTGTGATGTTTTTCTCATGGTTAAGCTGCAGATACACATTTTTGGGAGGAAGACCCAAAGTATCATCGTTGATCATACTTTCAACATCATTTATCATTGTTGATTTTGACTTTGGTGACCTGGCTGATATTATAGAACTCTTCAGATTATTGATTTCATATTGATGCAATTTGCGTAGTTTTTAATTTTTAAGGAATTGGTCCATTTCTTTTAAATTGTGAATTTATGAGCATTAGTGGTTATAATATTTCCTTATTATCTTTTTAATGGCTGCAGCAGGATTTGTAGTGAAATTCCCTAACTCATTCCTGATATTGGCGATTTGTGTCTTTTCCCTTTTTCCTTTGTCAGTCTTTATAGAGTTTTATCAATTGACTTTTTTTTTTGGCAGAATCAGCTTTTTGTTTTACTGATGTTCTTTATTGTTTTTCTAATTTTCAATTTTATCTAATTCTGCTTTGATCTTTATTGTTTCCTTTCTTCTTGCTTTGGGTACTTTTTACTCTTATTTTTCTACTTTCTTTAGTTAGAGACTTAGATGATCAATTTAAAATCATTTCTCATTTCTAATGTGTGTATTTAGGCTATATGGTATGGTTTTAAAGAGTCCATTGTTCTAGTTTGTGATGGCTGGCTGAACACATGGTTCCTGACATGAGCCTTTGTTCCTGATCAAATATCTATGAAAAATACCAAAGCTGTGTGTATGCACACATACACACAAATTCACAACTATACTAAGAGATAATAAACTAACATGTGGAGTCTTCAGAGGATCAGAAACCATGAAGAGCCTGTGAGAGATAGATAGCAGTTAGATTTCTCACTGATGAAGTAGTGTACACCTACTTTAGATAAGGCAGAAGAGGCTCCAAGTGTGTTCTGTGCTTTAGGGATGCAGGAGGAGACCAGAGCAACTCACAACAGGATTATTTGGAGGCAAACGTCCAGTCAGCCTGGCTTATTTGTATCACCTTCCACTTTCCCCAGATGAAAGCAGTGTAAGTTGGGTCTTGACTTGTTGGAAAGGGCAGTGCCCAGGCATAGGGAGTCCCTAGATCTAAAGTCTGTCTGTGAAATAGCCCATGTGCTTGTCCTCTTCTCCCAACCCCACCTGAGGCAGGCTGCAGCAGAAGAAGCTGACTGTGGGCCCTGCCTCTTTTCCAATGCAGCATGTGAAAACAGGTACAGAAAAGTTAAAAATAAATTAACAACTTCAAATACAAAGAAGAGACATTTCTTCAGATCACCAGATACTAAGGAAAAAAATCAACAAAATTAGAAAATAAATTTGAGGATACAAAAGCCACCATGCTATAAAACTTAGAAATTAGTAACAAAAGCCTTTCCATGTAAAATGTAATTGTCTAGGAATTAAAATATCCATTTTAAAATGCTTATAGAAACTGTAGAAGAGATTACAAATTAGAAATCAATAATGAAGAGACTACTACCAATTGAGATCTGTGAAAGGCATAAAAAGCCAAATATAGAGAGGAAAATGCAGTCTTGAGTCACTAAAATAAGGAAATAAATAAGTCTGTAAGCGTAAACAAATGAAATAAATTCAAAGAAAAGAAAGAAAACTTGATCAGATTAAAGCAGTTTTAGTGAAATGGCATACGAAAAGTAGAGTTATTCAAAAAGATTAACAGTTCTGTTTAAGACCTAATATAATAAACAAACCAATTACAAAAATTATCAAACAAAATAATGGTAGAAGTCATCAATAAAGAACAGCAGGTATAAAGAGAGATGTAGCCACAAATACATGGGAGATTAAAATACATAAGAATTTTCAGTTCTACATAATCTATAAAAATTGTTTTTAAAAGATAAATTACAAAATATGACAAAGATGTAATACTCAACTTGAACTGAAAACTGTTGGAGAAATTAAATAAAGACTAATGAATTATCCCTTAAAACAGATTCAGATGACTAGATTGGTGAATTATAGCAAATGTTGTCTGAAAGATAATTCTTATGTTATATAAAATACATAAGAACAGCAAAAAGCAAACAAACAAAAAAAGAATACAACTCATTTTATTGGTGTACATAACCCTAATATGAAAATTTGACAAGGTCATCTCAAGCTAAGGAAATTTGAGGCCACTCTCCTTCCTAAGAATAAACACAAAAGATTAATCAAAATATTTTTAAATGAATATAGTATATACTAAATGAATAGTGCATCATGAATAAGTAGTCTTTCCCAAGAAAGTAAGGAGGGTTCAATATTTTTAAAAATTGTCATTTTTTTGTCATTACTGTGACATACATAAGGGAAAGTAAAGAGAGACAATTCTCTCTGTCTCAGTCTCTCTCTCGGTCTCTGTCTTTCTTTGTCTCTGTCTTTTGTCTCTATAAATAGATAGATATGTAGATATAGATATTTGTATCTATAAATATGTATACAGACATATTTATATACTTTTAATAAAATGTATTTTGGATGAAAAATTAATTATCTACACAAACTTGAAAAGATCATTTTTTCATTGTGTATATATATATATATATATATATATATATACACACACACATACATATATATATATATGGTTCCTAGAAGAAATCTAGAGGAAAAAGAAACAATAACATTGAAAAGTGAGGATAAGAAAAGAATGCTCATTCTACCTCTATCTTTCCGTGGTGTTCTGTGTGGTTTAGCCAATGCAATAAGTCAAAAAAAAAAAAAAAAAAAAAGATAGGATACATGCATATTGAAAATAAAGAGATTAAACTGCTATTTTCTCCAGGAATATCACTGTACCAAGATATATAGCAAAATAATTAATTGGTGATCTAGTTTTTTTTTTTTTAATTTCTTTTTTTTTTTATTTTGTCAATATACAATGTAGTTAGTTATTGTGTCCCATCACCA
>NW_007730123.1:150799-152093 GCF_000696425.1 Galeopterus variegatus | reverse complement strand
CTCCAGACCCTTGGGTGTTGTTTATAAGGTACTATTTTCAATTATATAAATACCTTTCCTGGTGAAAGATGCAAATGCTCAGAGTGCTTTGAAAAGGAAAACATGCTTTGGCAGTAAATTGCAGGGCTCTAAACAGATTGTTTCCAGGTCTCCCATCCAGAAACGGTGGCCGCTTTTGTTGGTTATAACTAACAGATTCTGACTGGTACACAAATTGGTATCAGGAATGGGGTGTAGCAAAGCTAAAAGGTGAAGTCAGCTGAGTCATGGCAAGGTGTGGAGCAGTGAGGATTCTCTCATCTCTGATTAATCAGTTGACAATACTTAAGTGGTAGCAAAATAGCTTGTTACAATGTCATTTCTTGTTGTTTTTTGATATAAAAATTTGTGTGCTAAAATTGTAATTTTGGAAGGTTTTGCAGCAAAAACGAAGATCTTGGAATTTGAAGATTACTTCTTTTTTTGTTATTGGTGGTGGTGGCTGGCCAGTATGGGGATCTGAACCCTTGACCTTGATATTATTTCACTGCACTCTAACCATACTGAGCTAACTGGCCAGTCCCTATTTCTTTTTAATTGATAAACTTTATATTCTAGAGCAGTTTCAAGAGCACAGCAAAATAGAGCAGAAAGTACAGAGGGTTTCCATATACCCCCTGTTCCACACAAGCACAACCTCCCCCTATTAATTAATTTTTTAATTTTTCAATAAGTTATTATAAGAAAAGTACCAGCTCAGGCCTAAGCTGGACCATCTGAAAGCAAAGAGATGAACTCTGCCGTGAGAACACTTTAAATTGAGGGCTATGAGGATGGACTATCATGGAGGCCTCTCAGGAGAGAAGTAGAAAGGGTGATTCTAACTTTAGCCCAGATTCAGAAACCATGCCTTGACAGATTCAAGGTACTTATTTACCAAGATCTAGGTCTGTAATCTGCTATATCCTAAAATTTAACCTCTGAATAGGAATTGGGCTGCTATGTCAATTAAACCCTCAGGAAAGGAATATTCCTCAACACTTCTCTCATATGTGCTTATGAAGAGCAATGGACAAGGATTATCTTCCCAGAGGACAAAACCAGGGTCAGTTATAGTAAGTGACCTAGCAAGCTCTTTAATGCCTAGGGAGGGGATCTTTGCAATCCCCGTCTGGCAAGACATGATATATGTTTTGGAGCAGTAACCATTGTATTGTAGGTGGCTTCTAAATGATAGTTCTTGGGCTGGCCCGTTGGCGCACTGCTACAGTGCGCCGCTTGGGAGTGCGGCAGCGCTCCCGCCGAGGGGTCGGAT
>NW_007730123.1:146655-149834 GCF_000696425.1 Galeopterus variegatus | reverse complement strand
TGAGCAAGGTGTGGGCGCAGCACCGAGGGTTGCGATCCTGTTGCCGGTCCCGGTCCGGTCCGGGTGCGACACTGAGGGTTGTGATCCGTTGCCGGTCACGAAAAAAGAAAAAAGACAAAAAAAAAAATGGTATTTCTTGGTATATTTGTCTTGTTTTACTGCCATTACTCTAGATGGAGCATATTGAGCATTAATTTCATAGGCTGCGATAGCATTAAGAGCCTCATTTGCTTTGACTGAAACCAGAGGTCCTGAACATGGAGCAGGACTTGGTAATTGGGATAACATTTGGATTGTCACTTTTGGCTATTGTATTTTTGTTTATTAGTAGAAGAGTTCATGGTGAAGGTATTTTTGAAATGGTATGTATAAGAAAAAGAGTGGCATGAATTCAAGCCAGATGGGGTCAAAAATATTGGAACCTGTGGTCTGGTCAGCATCTCTTACTCCCTCTTTTAAAGAAAGAACCCTGTTTCCTGGTGTGTAGCCATTTAATTTGTTCAGTGTCGGCTAATAGTCACACCCTCTCCTAGTACTTTAATCCAGGCAGTTCAGTATTAAATTTCTCCCTTTCCCTAGTCACAGTGACTGGCTGAGGATTGAACATGTGATCCAAGCCAGGCTAATTAGAGTCCTCTCTGGGACATTTCTGTCAACAGAAAAAGCTTTCTTTTTACTAGAATTACTAAACAAATAGGATGTGAGTCTTGAGCTGCTCACAGGCATGGGCCTGCCTTGTGAAGAGAGCCTTTTTAAAAAATGGAGAGAAAGGAGAGAAAAAGAGAGAGAATACGGGAGCTGAAACTCTGCATACATATTTTGAGCCCTAGGATACCTGAAGTCATCTTTTTTTTCCCCTATGCTAGTTTGCATACTGTCATATACATTACAAAGTACTAGGCAGCGAGGAAAGATAAATACTTAATTATCTGCCTTGGGGGACCGCTTCAAAGAGGACACGACTTTTGAGATAGACTTTGAAGAATGAGCAAAGGTTTACCAGTGAGAATGTGGGAAAAGGCATTCGTGCAAAGCTAACAATGATGGAAGTGACCATGGAAAGACTGTCCCTCGACTCTCTCGAAGGGTTTGATAACCGAGTCTATGAATACACTGACACTAGGCAGATTAACAGGAGAAAGGTATACAAATTTATTACTTGCACGGTGATAACACAGGAGAGAGAAGTGAATACTCCCCAAAACAGTGAGATACCCTCTTCATAGGGAAGAGGGTAGGGTGACGTAGGAAACTTAGGGGAGAGAAAATAACTTTTGGAAAAGATGAATAGGCCCTTAGAAGAATAGGTGATAGCTTGTGACTGTTTGGTGCAGTGCTGACTTCTAGTCTCCTCTCCTGTGATAGGAGTTAACTTTCCCTGGTTGATGAAACTCTTGGTTAGGGGATTGATGATAATTGCATTCTTTTGGAGGGATCCATCTTTAGGCAGATAAGGGGAGCCCAGAGAGAGCTTCTTCCTGCATCTGCTGTTTTTCAGATGCCTTTGGTTTGAAGTAATCAGTATATCAAAATGGCATATTTGGGGGTGGCATTTCTTGACCTCCTTCAGAAGGAGGACTAAGAAGAATCTGCTTTATATGGGAGGAATGGACATGATGCCAAATGTCGGCATGTGGGCTGGAGGGGTGGAGGATGATTCTTGAAAAGTAGTTGGGGGCCAGATTATGAAGAGTTTGCTTGCTATGTGGGTGGTTCCAGCACCACCTAGACTTGGAGAGTATTTACGTAGAAGAGCAGCAGGATCCCACCAGAGGGGAGAGGGGGCAGGAAGAGCAGAGGCTTATTCTTATTCTTATTCACTTATTCTCTGTGTGACTTCAAGTGAATTATTTAACCTCTTTGTTCCTCAATTTCTTCATCTGTAAACCTGGGGTGATACTAATAGCACTTAAGCTATAGGATTGTTATGAAGCTTAAATAAGTCAAAGCACCTATATAAATGCTTTGGCACATGGCAATTGCTCAGTAGAGGTATTGTCTGTGACTTAGAAATAGAATTCCAGAGAGAGAATTGAGGATTGGGGGGTGGGGAGGAAAACTATTGATCATTTGCAAGTATTATGTCTTAAACAAGGATTAGTTTCTCAGCCTAGCTAGCTGTCCCTTAACAGAGAGGTCACAGTTGAGTAAAACATAGGATGAGCATGTGAAAGAACAGAAACAGGATAAAAGAACACGTTCAGAACATGTGAAACCAACCAGAAGATGAGACTTGGGTGCTCTTCTCAAGTTGGAGGTCTTGGGTGGCCAGGCAGTGGCCTGAGATCACTGAGGAATTGGAGAAAATAGCTGTGGTTAGAAAGAAGGACTCCAAAGTCCAGCAACCAATAAGAAAATTTTGCCTAGAGATGGCCTTGACGGTAGCAAATCAGTGGAAGAGTCTTTGAAGATGTGAAGGATAACTCTTCAATTGAAACTGCAGACAAGGGTCTGCAGGAGGCCAGAGCAATAGCTCTGAGGGCAAGGGGCCAGCTCTTTCAGTTAACACCACAGTGAGAAATTCCACAGGATCCTTAATAACCCAGTCAGGGATTCCATTTGATGCCCTATCACCCAGAACACAGGTTTAGCAAAAGCTTTAGCCCCAGATGTCAGCAGCAGAGCAGGCAAAGCCCCTGAGGGCCACCATCAGGTTTAAGGCAAAGGCAGCGAAAATTTTAAAGGTACAGAAAGATAAGGAAAAAGCAAAGGAAGGGAGGAATGAGTAAAAGCATAGAAAAGGAGAAAGTGAGAAAGAGATAAAAAGAGAAAGGAGGCACATCTGTTGGGAGTGGATGAATAGCACAAGCACCTGATATATCCTCTAAAGGTCATTTTCCTCCTCTGCCAGTGAGCATTCTGGGGAGATGTGATAAAACCAGAGAATTGCACTGTCTATTTCACTTTTTCTGCTGCCCTCATTTAAATTACTATCTTGCCAATATAATTGGAATGTATATACAAAAGTTTGCTCTGTATTAAAAATCAAAATTCAACTTATGTTTGCTGTACAAACTGAATCCACCCGCAGGTACTGCAGGAGCCTTTAGCTAACCATTGAAAACTTGAATCTGGCTGCAGACTCACATGAATAGTTTTAAGTAAGACTTCATATTCATATCTTATATCCTAGACCAGGAAGAGACTGCTTTGAAGGTTGGAACTGCCTGGCTTTCTAT
>NW_007730123.1:140162-145721 GCF_000696425.1 Galeopterus variegatus | reverse complement strand
CTGGTCTTGGGTGAGTGACTTTTCTTCTATAATCTTTGGTTTATTCATCTGTAACATGGGGATAATAACACTGACTCTTCTCTACTGAAGATTAAATAAGTTGATGAATGGCATGTGGTATAAAGTAAGTACTCAGTAAGTGTTAGCTAAAAACAAAACAAAACCCTCCTTTTCCAGTATAGATTCTTAAACTATTGTCAACCACAATTTTAGAAATTTACAAAGTTTACAAATACATGCTGTGATGTAAAATTTGGAGAAAAAGCCACATCAAATTTGATCATTCTGTGTCACCTGCCTGGTCTCAATGCACAACATGACCTTCTCTACTCAAATAGTAGCTTGTCCTTGAAGGGAAAGTGAGAGTGTGAGAAGCCTGACCTCAAATTCGAGCTCTGCAAATACTAGCTGTCAATCCTAACCCAGCTGCTTATTTAATTCATCTTAGATAACTCCGGCCTGTCTGGATTATCATTGCATTTTCAATGTCTAAGGTCAGTGTGGCAGATAACAAGCATATAGTAATTATTTGTTGAATCAATATATCTGGAAAACAGGAGCTTGTCAATATTAAATGAGATTGTAGCTGATGTTTTTGATATTCACTGTGCACCAGGCACTATTCTGAGTGCTTTCCAGTTGCTAATCTATTGAATTCTCAAAATAGTCCTGTGAGGGAGCCAAGATTAACATTTTCATTTCATAGATGGGCAAATTTGGGCAAAGAGATTAAAATTAAAGAAGTTGCACAAAATCACATGGTTAGAAATGAAGAGAACCAAGACTTTTTCCTAAATGATCTGGCTCCAGAATCCAAGCTCTCAACCACCATAGCAGACTGACCTTCCATGTGGGTATTATAATTGCCTGCCCAAATTCTTATTACCCCGGCTTTTGGTAATTACCCACATTTTCATTTATCTATTTAAATCTCCCTCATGTGAAATCCATGTGCTTTGGAAACAGCAGCCAGCAGGTCAAGCCTAAACTCATGAACATGACCCCCCACCCCCCATGAATAATAGTTCAGGAGTTAGTACATGACCAGATTTATGCCAATGATATGAAAGAAGATGTGTTTGGGGGTTTTCCAGGAAAAAGTCTTTCTTACTTTCTAATTCTTCTCTCCCACCCACCCCCACTCCCCCATCTTCCTGTCTCTCTATTGGTGGCCCTTCAGTGACCATGAAGGAGAGCCAGCCTTAGAATGAAGCTGACACAGGGAAAAGCAGATCTTTATTGACACCACTGAGCCACTAAATCAAACCCCCACAATTGAAAATTTTTAGCTTATGCAAATTGGTCAAATATGTGCTTGGAACAGTGCATCCTTTCTAGTTATTTATTTTTTTAATTGATATATTGCACTTCTGGTCAAGATGGTGGAATAGATGGTCCCCACAAACCAACCAATTTACAATTATAAAAAAGCAATGACAGCCAAGCTGGGGCCGTTAGAGCTCGGGGGAAGAAGAGGAGAGACCTACGGAGTGCATGAAGGCAGGAGAAGCCACAATGAGAGAAAGAAAAAAACCCCTCTGACCGTTTTGAGCCCCAGCCACATCCAGGCTGGAGCTGCAGAATGCAAGGAGCAGGAGCCAGCAAAAGCCACAGCTGTGCCCTTTGTATGAAGTTGCTTGGAGGCAGCAGGGGAGCAGAGGGCCTTGGTGGCCCCCAGGCCAGCAAGACCACTAATAGGGTTCCTGTGGACCCACACAGGACTGAGGAGCCACAACAACTGAATAAAAGGAGACACTCAGAGGCCAGTGAGTCATTGCAAGGGACCAGCGCCTGGCCCGTCCCATGGAAAGTATCTGCAGCACGGGCAGTGGGGGAGATGGGCCCACTGGGGGAACACTGGGGCACAGCAAGGACAGCTGATCTGCACCCCAATCAGTGAAGAACCTCTCCGAGGAGACTGGTCAGAAATATAGAATTACATGGGGTGCAGTTTGATGAAAAGACTCAGGCTCAGATCAGAGTTTCTACACAACCCTGGTGTACTGGATATCACTAGACCCAGAAGTATCTATAAAGTCAACCATTAAAACTTGAGCTGCATAAAAAGCCTTCCCTAGGGAATCAGCAGCAAAGCAGCAATTTAGCTAAACTACACAGCTTAAGTACTGGTCCCCACAGATGGTTCCCCCATTTTAGAAGTAAGCAAAGGGCAACAAATTAGTTACAGCGCAGAGTTTAAGTGGTGGAATGGCAAATAATCCAACACAGAACTGAAAGAAAAAATAAAATACCCACAACCAGAGACAAAGTTTGACATTAACTAGTGAAGGTCTCATTTCACCAAACAATACCTTTGAGGAAAATAGAGTAGTTTAGTCAGGCTCCCTCACCTCAGATCAGGTTGGGGGTGGTGTGGCACATTCTTTGTAAACAAGTTGTGTGGGGGGTGGAGTTAGTGCACATGTGTGCCTGTGCATTTTTAGCTTGTTGCTATTCTTGTGTGCTCTTCAGTGTGTGTGAAGCAGTGGCTTTGAACTGCTGGTCAGCACAGCCTGTGTCTAGAAATAAAGCCTATTATTTCTTCAGCCACAGCTCCAAGGACCTTTTCCTGTTACCTGGCTCATAGACCTGCATGTGAAGGTTTTGTGAACAGGCTCAAGGGGTCTATGAGACCTAGCCCTAGCTCTACAACACCTATGAAACCTAGAAGTACTGGAAGTCCCTTGGGCTACCAAGCCAGAAATGGGGGAGGGCCAGGGGCCTCAGCAATGGCCCCCTACACCTGCAACCAGTCCTGAGGGTAGGGGAAAGAGCCTCAGCCACACACCCCTGACACTTGCAACCACCCCAGTGATGACCACTGAGCTGCCCTTAGAAGCGCCCCAGGCTCTACCCAGCCAGAGCGGTGGTGACAGGAGGTCTTGACACCCATGGCCAGCCCAGCGGCAACCACCATGCCACCACAGGAAGCACCACCACAGGGGTGAGGGCTTTAGCCACACCCCTCTGGCATCTGCACCCAGCCCTGTAATGACCAAGCCACAGGTGGAAGCCCCCCAACTTCCCCTGTGGGAATGAGAGGGGTACAACAAGCCTCAATCCCACCCCTCCTCCTTCCTTCTTCTTCCATCCCATTTCCTTCCTCTTTCCCCTCTCCCCATCCCTCACAACTGCTCTGCAACAACATCATAGAATGTAAAAAATAATATTAACAAAATTTCATTTTCTTTAAAAAAATAGTAAGGTATTGCCATGTAACTATTCAACACAGTGGTATAAAAGAGGAGGCAAGCACTTTGTTATACTAATACTACAGTACTGATAGTGTAAGAAAGGAAAAATATCTTTTCCTTACCTCTCCTAGGTTGACGGCTGAGACCCCAACAACAAAAGACAGATTAACAAGAGAAAAGCATACAAATTCATTGGATACAGATAGTCTCCATCTTACAACCATTCCACTTACGATTTTTCAACTTCACAATGGTACAGAAGCAATACACATTCAGTAGAAACCGTACTTCAAGTCCCCATACAACCATTCTGTTTTTCACTTTACAGTATTCAATAAATTACATGGGATATTCAACACTTTATTATAAAATAGGCTTTGTGTTAGATAACTTGGCTCAACTCTAGGCTGATGTAAATGTTCTCAGTATGCTTAAGGTAGGCTAGGCTAAGCCACAATGTTCCGCAGGTTAGGTATACAAGTATCGAATGCATTTCAATCCGAGCTATTTTCAACTTTCCGTGAGTTTATCAAGACGTAACCCCCTCATAAGTTGAGGGGCATCTGTATAAGTCTTACGTGACACAGGATCCTTCATAACAAAATGAAGACCCAAAGAAACAGGTAAATGCGTATTTTTATGCTTAGGTTTAATGAATACAGTCATGGAGAAATAGGACTGGATAAAGGGAGTGTGCTCTAATGGTAATAAACTGGGGGAGTTGGCAAGACCTGTTTGTTCAGATTCTCTGTGACCCTTTGTCTTCAGAGGTATGGACATTGCTTTTTGGGGGGGTATAGGGAGGACTCCTCTCACATGAAGATCTTATGATCTGCTTCAGGGGAAGATCAGAAAATCCTTTCTAGGTTTTATGACCTGATTCAGGGAAGAAGGAGGGGGAAAGGTGAGAGTGACCTTCCTGCCTTTGCTATTTTCTCTTATGTTGAGGTGTCATATTTTGGGGTAGTGTATCCTGAGTTCTATCATTAGAAAGTTTGATAAGATGTAGTATCAGCAAGGAATGCTGCGGGAAGAGGAGCCTAAAATTTTTATTCCTTCAGGAAAGTATGAATGTGTCTATGAAAAGGCAGGTGGACTCAAGGGTGTTTCAGATTTGGAATGAGAAGAATCAAGAGTGTGTGTACTATCAATGCTGGCCTTGGGGACATCTCAACATGCCCCAGTGAGAATAGATGACAGCCACCAAAGACCACCCGGGATTATACATCTCAGTTAAAGCCAGTGTGGACAGCAGCCAGTGTGGACAATGGAAAGGATACCTTTTTCCTGGTGAGCTGCTCTTGAGAGTTCCCCCTGGAAGCTCCTCTTGGAGAGGAAAAGAAGGAAGGAGGGAAAGAGGAAGAGTGAGTTGGAGAAAGTCCTGAATTTGTCAGTGTACCTGAAAAAGAAAGTATCTGGAAGGACTAACACTATGTCTTGAATTGGCAATATTATGCTTTCTGTCATCTGGAGGAGTAGAAGATAAAGAACACAGAGAAGTTGAGTTACAGACAATAAAGTTTACACCTTTACCTTTGCCCACCTGAGTGTATGGTGGTAAAATTTGTTCCTGCTACATTAATAGTGAAATGAATGTTCTTCAGCAACTTCATTTTTCTTGAGCATCTCATTTGTGCCTGGTTTGTGTTCAATGAACTTCAGAGTTTACTTAGGTCATGTCATGTTGCTCATGTCTGATCTCAGCTGGGATTTACTAGTAGAAGGCCATCCATTTGAAGGAGTGGACACATTCCATTTCTCTACCAAAAAAGGAAAAACCTAAAAGAGAGCCATCTTCCCCCACAGGTCTTGGGGAGGTGAATCACAGTCATCTCATAACCTTCCTCTTCTGTGGCCTCTGAACACTTTTCCTTCCAGCAATCCCCCCACCCATGCTATGTGTTCAAATGTTCACCACGTATAATGAATATAGGCTATAATCTCTTGTCTTGACTCCTGGGTTGATTGAAACTCCAGTGCACTGCCACTTCATCATTATTTCTCATAGGTAAATTGTTTTTAAAGTACATATTTTTAGTAACATGATTTTACAAGAACATTTCTCTTACACGGGTCAAAGAACACCTGTGACCTTTGAAGAGCTTGAGGGGAGCTCTAAAATTTACCTTGGATTTTTGTTCGAGGCTAATTACACTCTGAGCAGTTTCTCTTGAACTTCCTCTGTAGTACCTTCTCTGGTGAAAGTCCTTTTATATTACATGAATTTGTTCACAATGATTATGCTTCCTTGCTTCTGGGAAGAACTACTCTGGTCACCCAATGTTGCTTTTAAAATTGCCTCTGGCGATTTCTTCAGTCATACTCTCATTCCACTCTCCCACAAAATCTTTCATTTTGAGATATG
>NW_007730123.1:138014-139585 GCF_000696425.1 Galeopterus variegatus | reverse complement strand
TGTACTACATATTTGTCTAGGTGCTTTACCTGCATTAGTTTAATCTTCGCAGCTCTAGGAGGTAGGAGAGACTATTAGCTCCATTATACCTATGGTAACCCTGAGGCCAAGAGAGGTTAAGTCAGTTATCCAAGTTTTGGGAGTAAGTGACAGAGACAGGATTTGAACCTGGGCAGTCTGGCTCCAGGCCATTACTTTAAACTCTGCTGTAAACACTGTAAACTGTGTTGTCTGCTTCTCAAGAACTGTGGATCAGTTCTCAGGCATACATCAGATTTCCCCTTTTCCAAGCTTAGTTACTTGCTAAAGCCACGAACATTGATTTCAAATGCATTGTATCTAGCTATATGGAACTTTTCAATTGAGTTAGTTCAGAATTAAGTACTGTGTCTTTCAGAGAAATTCAGACACAGCTTTATTTGGCCATGTATCACAGCATTTAGTTTATTGTTTGGCACTAGAGTTGTATCCCATTGGCACCCAATATAAATTCCTTTTTTTTTCATCCAGAAGTGGGCTCTATTGCTGGGCAGGTAGTGGGTGGGCTGGTCCACACATTTTATCCATCTTCACTCTCACCCTTAAGTCCAGTGGCTAAACAGTGGTGTACCAATATTGCTGATGAATAAAAGAGGTGGAACTGGCCACAAGAAGCCCACCAATGGCCAAAAGCAAGTTCTACAGTAGCAGGATATTAAATTTCAAAGAGGATATGGCACTTAATGTATCTACAGAGAAGTTTTATTGCCCAAAACTGTGACCCGTTTTCTAGCATTTTCTAAGCTAGAGTAGTGTGTAACCAATTCAAAAAAGACTTAGGCATTTTTTTGGTCTGGTTTATTATTTTTTTCCCAATGATTCAAGTTCAAAGAGGAGTTGGATTTAAGTTACAGAATTAAGATGAGAAATAAAGAACAAGTAACAACAAAATGCAGAGTAATAAATCTGCATGGTCTTAGGGCTATATTCGAACAACGACCCCTCATGAAAAACACACAATTAAGACAAAAAACAACTGAGAAAAACTTCATGGATCTGAAGTGGTCGTACAGGAAAAAGGCAGTTAATTAAACAAGAGTGCCTTGGTATCCTGCAAAACTACCATTCAACATCAGTCCTTTCCAACATCCTGTATTGAGCTGGATGTGAAGAGAACTCAATGCCATCTGTGATGGTTAATTTTGTGTGTCAGCTCGACTGGGCCTTGGGATGCCCAGATATCTGGTTAAACATTATTTCTGGGTGTGTCTTCCAGGGTGTTTCTGGAAGAGATTAGCATTTGATTTGGTGGACTGAATAAAGAAGATGGCCTTCCCCAGTGTGGGTGGAGGAAGGTTGAATTCTGTCTTTGCCCAACTGCTTGAGCTGAGACATTGTTGCTCTCCTGTGCTTGGACAGGGGCTTACCCACCAGCACACTTGGGTCTCAAGCCTTTGGACTTGGTCTGGAATTTACAACACTGGCCATCCTGAGTCTCCAGCTTACAGACTGTGGGACTACTTAGCCTCCATAATCATGTGAGCCAATTCCTCACAATGAATCTGTGTGTGTGTGTGTGTGTGTGTGTGTGT
>NW_007730123.1:124585-137354 GCF_000696425.1 Galeopterus variegatus | reverse complement strand
ACACACACACACACACACACACACACACACACACACACACACACACCCCTAAGTGAAACAAAAATATACCCCAAAATTTATTAAGCAATTTGTACAAAATAAGAGAATAATTAAGATGTTCAATTTAGGGCAGCAGGGCTACATGTGTGTACATGTGCATACATATGTCTACTGGTGGAGATTGTCATATATAAAAGTACTTCAAAAAAGACCATGGAAAGATTCATATTCTGTCAATTCTATTTTTCCATGAACTTTTTGAAGTACCCTCGCATAAACTAATTTTCCACAAAATCAGTGAGAAATCTGGTGTTTCAGAAAGTATGCTATCAACAAGCATGTGGCTTCTCAAAAATTCATGCTGCCTTGCTGAACCACACAGCAAGTCACTTCAGAGTGCACTGGGGCAAATCACATCACGTCATTATGTCATGGATCATAATGGAGCACAGAGGCTGATTGAACCAACAGGCCTCCACACTAATCTCCATGCCAGACTGGAGGCTTGAGAAGTTTTCTGATGGGGATAAAGGGGAAGAGACTGAAAAGCTGAAGTTAATGATTAAAGCAAAATGAACCCCACAGGTGAAATTATTTCAATAGCAATACATCTCATAGCCAAAGTTTTGATGATTAATAAAATGAATAGAGTGAGTCAGAAATTCCAGGCGGCCTCAGGTCACTGAATAGAAGGAGAAGTCAGTGTACAGCAGGATTGCCCACTGCCCAGGGGCCTGGGGGGGAGAGGACAATATGGGTCACTGCAAAGGAAATGGTTCTTTTTCACCCTTAAATTGAAAAAAGTAGACATGTTTGCATCTTTTGTTCATGTCCTATTCATTTCTTAAATTTAAGAAATACCTCAAAGAGGATGATGCTTCTTTTTAAAAATGCATAGAGGTGTCTTTTTAACAAAGAGGTATAAATAACAACTTATAAGTCCATGTACAAAAAGTTCCATCAGCCAATCACCATAACATTCCAGTTAAAAAACTTTATTTTTGTTTTCTTTCATTTTTACCCTGAATATAAAAGTAGTACATGTCTATTGTAGAAAAAGTTGAGAAGTATACAAAAATATATGGGGGTGTGTTAGCCCGTTTCTGTTGCTTATAACAAAATACTTGAAACTGGGTGATTTATAGAGAAATTGAAATTTATTGCTTTACAGTTTCTGAGGCTGAGAAGTCCAAAGTCCATCTGGTGGTAGTGACAGTGACCATGGTTCTCACATTGTAAGATGGTAGAAGCAGAGAGACAGACAGACTCTCCTCTTCTTTTAAAGCCCTCAGAATCATGCCCCTGACCACCATTTTTAGTCCATTCACTACTGCACGGTCCTTCAATCCAATCACCTGGTTCTCACATTGTAAGATGGTAGAAGCAGAGAGACAGACAGACTCTCCTCTTCTTTTAAAACCCTCAGAATCATGCCCCTGACCACCATTTTTAGTCCATTCACTACTGCACGGTCCTTCAATCCAATCACCTCTTCCAGGCACCACCTTTCAATTACCATAATAGGATTTCCCACCCTCTTAACAGTCACAGTGGGGACCAAGTTTCTACTACCTAAAACTTGGGAGACACAATTCAAGCTTCAGTGAGTTTCGGAGGGACAATACAATCCACTACAGGAGGAAAAGAAACAACCACAACATGTCATGTCTACTTTCACTGATAACTATTACTCATATTTAGATGTTTCCTTTTTCTATTGTTTTTTCATATGTACAGATTTTTTCACAGTTAAAGCTGTAATGTAGATATAGTATTATATTCTGACTTATTTATCTTAATGGCATGCATTTTTTGTCATTGAAATGAATTATAACCTTTTTTTTTTTTGGTGGCTGACCAGCATGGGGATCCGAACCCGTGACCTTGGTGTTATGAGGCTGCATTCTAACCAACTGAACTAACCAGCCAGCCCAATTATAAACATTTTTAATAGAACCATTATACTTCATCACATTTATCAACCATAATGCATTTATCTATTGCCAAATAGTCAGACATTTACTTTTTCTTTTTATGTTATTATTTATCTCTGAGATGCAGAGCTTAGAATTAGGATCATTGTTCACATTTCTGACTTTTTTAATGATTTAAGCCTAAGATTTTTTTTTTAATTTACGGGGAGAAATAGAAAGGGCCCTCAAATGAGCATCTGTAGTATGTCCCAAAGGTGGAGCCAGAATCCTTGACCTTATTTCTCAACTTATGATTCACCAGTGAATGTATCAAATACATATTGTGTAATTCACAAAAACTATTCTTGCTTCAACTTCATCCACCCCACATATGAGACATGATGGTTCATGGGAAGCTTCCTGGAGTTGTGGATACTGTGATTGGAGAGTCATTATTTTAGATGTAGAAACGCAACACTTTAAGGCTGAGTAATTCATTCCATAGATACTCCCACAGTAGATAAATGATACCTCAGGAAAGCTATACATTTCTATCACTTGATTTCAACTAGAGAATGTAATACCACAATGCTGGCTCTCCCTTCCTCATCAGATCACAAACAATGATAGACTTTCCATCTGATTTGACATGGCAGCTGAATCTACTGTATCCATTTCTGACTCCACAAGACTGTCAATCTCACCACTGAATAATATAAGACCTGCATTTGCCAAGTCTCTTGCTAACATGCCAGATGGAGGAAAACTGCCACTACATCCAATTTGTAAGCTTCAGCCTCTGATCAGAGAAAAAAAGTCATTATTCTTATGGCCAAGAATGGAAAGAACCGTGTGATGGCCCATGAATGATAAATTTTTGAAGGAGGGAAAAAAGAGGGATAATATAGGTTGACGATACAATCCACCCATTGATAGACAAGGTTAATGCTTATTTACATAAACAAATGAAAGCTATATTTTATAAAAACTGGGTGTGCTCTACCAAATATTTCTCAACTTTGCAAAATTGCTGTAGTCCTAAAAACCTTTGATAAATGAGCTTTTCAAGGATATGCTTAAGTACTGGATCAGGAAAAGCAAAATACACTAAAAATGAGGGAATTAATCTGAGCAGACTACAAATATTTTATAATGTAAATCTGCACAGTCCAGACTGTTCATTTCTATCTTTCTGTTTAGACCTGGCATACAGTTTTAGGTATTTGGGCACCCTTTTTACTGTGTGATGATAATGATTGGGGTAACAACAATAACATTTTGAATTTTCATAGTACCTTACAGCCAATGAAGTGCTAGTGTTCATTATTTTATTTTGATGTGTACACACTTACACACATGAAGAACCTCAAAGGTGAACAGATATGATATTTATATATGAGGAAACTGAGATTCAGATAAGATTCATATCCGGCATTTCCCAGCTAGTAAGAAATGGGTATGAGATTGATACACGTTTTCTCGTTTCGTGGTTTTTTTTTTTTTTTTTTTTTTTAACTACACTTGTATAAAGAGCAAAATTCTAAATTTAGCATTAAGGAACTTGATTTGGAACTCTCAAACAAGCGCTTTGAGGGCGGAGCTTTCCTGCCTAAGGCTTAAAGAGACAGGTAACAGAAAGGGCCTGTTCAACCATAGAGGGCTTAAATCAGCATTTGAATTGTTAATCATCAGCAGAAGAAACAATCCTAAAATGGGTCCAGGAGAAACTGAGGTTTGAGTTCTTGGACCATGATAGTATTTCCTGTTCTAGCATTCTTTTTAACCTTTATTTAGTACTTAGTTTGCTTTTCAGGCTTAAATCAGCATTTGAATTGTTAATCATCAGCAGAAGAAACAATCCTAAAATGGGTCCAGAAGAAACTGAGGTTTGAGTTCTTGGACCATGATAGTATTTCCTGTTCTAGCATTCTTTTTAACCTTTATTTAGTACTTAGTTTGCTTTTCAATTAAGGACAAAGTCAGTGAAATATCAATATCAGAGCGGCACGTTGCAGTAGAAAAGCAATATGGACTTTGGAGATGTAGGCACTGTGTGTGTGTTTTCATAATCAAAACCAAAAGGAAAGTTGGTAAATGAAAGAAAGTGAGCCGAGATGCCGGGTACTGTTAAACTTTATTAAAGGAAAAGAATCTGCCGAGCTGTGCCCGAAGTGGGGGGTCAGCCCAGGGCTGCCCTCAAAATGCAAGGCAGCGGTGTTAAGGGATGCCCCAACCCCTACTGACCTTAACGTATGCATTCTGCTTCTGTACAAGTCGCTTGCTAAAATAAATGGGGGAATAAACAGAGTAGCATGGCCAACGCCATTTTAGGCGGCTCTGCCATTTTAGCCTGAAAAGTCCCTATGGGGAATCCAGGGTGGGGAGGGGCTACAGGGCTAACCACAAAATTAAATTATGTACCGCTGGCTTGCTTGCATTGGCTTGATTGTGTCAGGTGGGAAAAATTCCCGCCTAGCTAAAAATAAAAGCTGCGAGAGGTTGAGGGCTGCGCTCCCCGATTGGCCTGCGTCGCGCTGGCTGCCAGAAATAAACTCTTTTCCTTTTCCTATCATCCGGTTCTTGTGGGCAAATTTCTTTTACCCATTGGAAGTTGGCCATAACAGCGGCAATGTACGGCGGGGAGGGACCACTAGGTTGATGTAACTGAGTGGAGAACTGCCCTGATGCGGAAGCCAGAAAGTTGTTCCTGTTAAAGTCAGGAGGCTTCTCCTAAAGGGAAGGCGGGAGGGGCTTGGTGCTGGAGTGGAACACGAGGCTGGTGGCTATTCTGTGCTTATTGTGTGCACAATGGCACCGGTCACGTCCAAAATCCATCAATAAAGATTAATGGAATAATGTAAATGAAAGTGTACTGAAATCAGATTAGTGAGTACATAAGATTGTGCCATGTTATGACTAGGAAGCTATTTTTAAATGATACTCTTTCTGTGTGCCTGTACGTGTATCTGCATCCGTATGTTTGTGGCTGCATATGTGTTTTTACATGTATAATGCCCATATGTATGTGTCTCTGTGTTTGGTGTGTATACATGTGCGTGTGTGTGCAGTGCATGTGTGTGTATGTATGTGTATGGGTGGATATACTATATAATAAAATGGGCAATTGGTTAGAACTGAACCGATGACTCAGAATGTCCTTGTAAGATATTTTTATTTTTTTTGCATGCCAAACATCTCTGTAATATTTGACTATGTGAGTAGAATTAACATTTGCACATGAACTAAAAATAAATTATTAGTAACTCCCTGAGGCTTTTGGTCCTCTTTGAAGCCTTTGCCAAAAATGAGAGGGAGGATCTTGGGTAACGAGCTTGCATTTGAAGATGTTCTCAGTATGACCTAATCACTGATTTGCTCGTTGCAGTTCTGCAGTTTTAGGTCAAGGGTATAACTTTGTGTTGTCTGTTCTCCTGAGCTGATGTATGGCTACCCCTCTAATCTGAGTCTCTGTTTTTTGTCTTTCTCACATCTTCACCTCATCTTAATAAACTACCAGGGACATTGGAGAGTATACTCTAGATTTCCCCACCTTCCCTGATGTTCATGACTCACATGGTGGAAAGGCTGCAGACTTCCGTCTAGTGCGGTGCTTCCTGTGTTACATTCCCCTGACACTCCCAAAACACCTCACTCTTTGCTACAACGTGTGTCATTATTTGTTGTCATGTTTTACTACTAGATTCTATGTACCATAAGGGCAGTGGCTGTCATATTTGTGCCTGGCACATGGTAGGTGGCTACTGACTGAATACTGGCCTGAAGGCATGAATGAATCAAGAGCAGGTAACTGGGGAAAGTTCCCTGTATCTAATGCGAATGCTGAGTGTAAAGAATTAGTCCTGGAGGTGGAATCCTTCTCTGCTGACGAGGCAAACAAAGCCAATTTTTTGAATAACTACATTATAAATAACATTAGTAGCAGAATTTAGTGGAGAAATGAGACAGCCCATATAAGAAAACAAAAATCAAAACATTTTTTCTCTATGTAAAGCTTCAGATTATTTTGCTGAGTATAGAATTCTTCCATTTACTATTACACGAAGGAAGGGGTAATACTTTATTAAACAGGCATAAATGCAGGATGAGGACCTTTAAAAAAAATTGAAATTTTTTACAGAAAACGTCTTAAAAGGCTAATGAATGCACACTGTTGTATATTTGGGAGTAAAGTGACCATGAAAAGGAAAGAAAAGAGGCAGAAAAACTCCCTCTTATTTGCACCAATAAAATGTAAAAGCATGTTATTTCCCCATGAACATCATCATATTGGATTTGTAGAGCACTGTTTTCCAGAACTTAAAATGCAACAATCCGTAGAGAGAAACTGTTCCTCTGGCAACCAAACCTTGAAAAAAAAATTAGGATTAAAAGGGAGTACATACGAACAGAAAAATTCTTTCTCAGCCCACATACTGGAAACCAAACCAATTTTATTTCAAACTATTCGCAAGAAATTCCCTGACTATTTACCACCTGCATTTTCCCAATAATTTATAATTAGAACCCTGCACTAAGTATTGATTTCCAATTGATGGATATCATCTGTGCCCTAATAAACTGACAGACCTCCAGAAATCTATCCAGGGAGACCTTTAGAATACATGACATGAGTTAAACATATTTTATTTAACACCAGAGGAAATTTGCATTTCATCTCTCAGGCTTTTACGAAGCTGCTGTAAATGATTTAGCTTAGCTTTTAGATTTCAGAGTCATTTCATTTCAATTTGGGCACACTCTTCTATAATTCTTAGCCTTTGTTCAACCAAATGTACACTACTGACATTTAGCATGTGGAATAACATGTCAAAAATATGAGATGCTTAAATTCACGGTTTGTGGATTTAGTAAAGATGTGAAATAAAGCCTTTGATGCGTGTAAAAATCACAGTAAAATGTAAGTGAAACCTAATTGTAAAATGTAAATGAGGTCTAATTGTTTACCATGCTCTTGTAACTGGAATCCTGCTGGGTAATATGCCACAGAATCCCTTAGGATGTGGTAATGCCACGTTCAATGAAGTCCAAGGAGGGTTAGCTCCAACAAATGCTATCATTGTTTATGAGCAGATGGGTGGGGCCTTCTTCCAGGAACGAGAGCGTCTGTTTTATGTGGTTGGCAGCATATTCAAGGCATCACCACTGAGAACAGAGTATCCACAGAAAAGGTTAGGTTTTAAAAGGGGAAGCATGACGCCAAGGACCAGGGTTCAATCTCTGTACCGGCTAGCAGCCAAAAATTAATAAATAAAATAAGAGGGGAAGCAAAGAATTAGTGTCCCTAAAAGTTTGCTCAGAACAACCTGAGTAGTCTAGGCTAATTTATTATTTTATTAGAACCTTTTCTAATCTGAAAAAAAAATATGGTGGAGAAGGTTTCATCATTAAACACCTTGCATTACTAATGTGTCAATTCACCATAACTTCCATTTAGATTTTTGTAGCAGAACCAAATATGAGGGTTTTTTTTTCTTTTTCTTTTTCCTTTAAATTTGTTTCATTTTGTTTTTAAGGAAGACAGCAACACACACACAGGGTTAATGTAAAATGGGGGCCCTTGAATCTATGTGGATTTTGTTTGTTTTCTTGAAAAAAAGGGATCCTATTAGCAGGTTCATTTGTATAATAATCATTCATTAAAATAGACTCCGTGGCAATGAAATACTGTACTTGAATTCCAGCACAAAGCCTTTAAGAAGCTAAAATGTCAAAACAATAAAACTAATTAAGGCAACAAAATAGCTTTTTCCAGCTTAATGACAAGCTGGTCCAAAAACACACTTCAATGATTTTTCTTTCCTCCAGAGACACTTTAAGTAAAGCAAGGAGAGAATTTTCCACAATCATTATCTAGCCCAGTGTCATCCAGGAACCTAGCCCAGCTAAACTGTCTGGCAGAGGGGTCACTTGTCAACTTCTGGCCAGCTTCCCTCTGCCCCTCCGTCCCTGCACCCATCCCACCCTGCTCCACTCCCTCCTCTCCTGTCTTGTACAAATATTTATGAGGGTTTACTACGCTGTAGTCGCTGTAGAGAAATTGCAAACTGAACCAGCCGTGGATCCCAAAGTCAAGCAGCCAGCAGATAAATAACTCTAATCCAGGAGGAAAGTACATGTTTCAAATTTACAGAAAAGTTGCGAGAATAACACACAGAACTCCCATATACTCTTCACCCAGAGACTGAATTCAAATTTATCCAATTGTTCCAGCAACATCCTTCATTGCAAAGGATCCAATCCAGGATCACAGGCTGCTCCCACTAGTCACCTTTCTCTGTCTCTTTGATCTGGAACCATTCCTTAGTCTTTGATTTTATGATCTCACCATTTTTGAAGATTCTAGGTTAGTCATTTTATAGAATGTTTCCCAATGTGGATTTGTCTGATGTTTCCTCATGATTAGATCTTGGTAATATATTTTTGGCTGGAATACCACAGATATTGGTCTCTTTTTATGACATTGTATGGGGAGGCACACAATGTCTATTTTACCCATTACTAGTGGTATTTACATTTATCATTTGATTTAGTGTCTGCCAGGTAATTTACTTTTTAAAAAATATGGATTAATAAATATTTAGGGGTAGATACTTTGAGACCATGTAAAATTCTGGTCCTCACTCCATGTTCACTCACTAGTTCTAACATCCATTGATGTTTCCTGCCTGAAATAATTATTACTATAATGGTTTCCAAAAGATGGTTTTTAATGCCATTATTGCCTTTCTGTTTCTTATTTACTTTTATTAGCTGGCTTTCTGTTATAGGTAATAGTTTTCTCTTCTCCTTATTTATGTGTCTTCTTATTTACTTATTTACGTCAGTGTTGACCTATAGATTCCTGTTATCTGAATAGTCCTATTACACAATGGGTTGTAATTCATTGGGTTATAATCCATTACTATTATTATCTACTTTGATGCTCAATTTTCCCCAGATTGGCCAATAGGAATACCTTCAAGCTTGCTTCAGTGCCTTTTTGATATAATTCAGTGTCTTTTGGATATAATATTCTTTGAACATTTTCTTACTTTCTGGTACCACAAGATATCCTAGACCCCTATTGTTCCACAACAATCATTCATTTTTCCAAGGAGCTCTGGCACATTTAGAGTGGTGTTTGGAAACCAAGATTTGGGCTACTGAAGTGTCACTGTTCCCTCACCCTTTCAATGGGAAGAGTTAGAATATATATGCAAACACATACATGTTTATACACATACATATATATGCGCACATTTACAAGTAAATTCATTTCATATTGTAGGGGAGGAAAAAAATATTTTTCCTTTACTCATCTTACATTCTCTGGCTGGGACCCTGTAAATGAGACTAACAAAAAGACAGATTAACAGGAGAAACACAAACCGAAGTTTATAAACACGTGCATCATACATACACATGGGAGCACTCAGAGAGGCGTAACTCAAGCAAGTGGGTTTATAGAACGTCTTAAGAAAAGAACAATAAGCTTTCAGAGAAGTGACAAGGCAAAGGAAAATGTCTTTGTGCTTCTATGGTGGCAAATGTGGGAAGGCAGATACATGGGAGAACAAATGAAGATAAGGGCTTGTTGTAAGGTTTGTTACTTAGAATCCTCTGGTGCTGTCTCAGGTTGAGAAGTGTCTAGAGTTGTGTCTGGTGATTAAATTCTGTCCTTCCTGGCAGAGAGGGAAGGAGAGACACCTTTACAAATTTATGTACTGATTTTAGAGAAGCAGGTGGAGAGCAGAAAGTTTTTCTTGTATCTGCTTTTTCTGAATTGCCTTCAGCTTAAAAATAATCCTTATACCAAAGTGGCATATTTTGGGGTGGCAGATTCTGTTACCCTTCCATATTTACATTACATATAACATATATTACATACTATACATACATTGAAAATCTTGAATTTATGGGCCGGCCCGGTGGTGCACTGCTACAGTGCGCCGCTTGGGAGCGCGGTAGCGCTCCCGCCGAGGGTTCGGATCCCACATACAGACCGGCCACTCACTGGCTGAGCGAGGTGCGGGTGCAACACCGAGGGTCGCGATCCCGTTGCCGGTCCCGGTCCAGTACGGGCGCGACACTGAGGGTTGCGATCCGTTGCCGGTCACGAAAAAAGACAAAAAGGAAAGGGAAAAAAAAAAAAAATTCTTGAATTTATATTGATGCCTTCAAGTCCAAGCCAACACCACAAGCGCATTATAGCCCTCTTTTTTCCATACTTGTGTCTCTCTTCTCCAAAATGGAGAAACTTGGCTCCCATTATTTTAATATCCGTATATTCAGCCAGACAATCTGCCATTTTCTGATGCTATTCTCTGCATACTCCCCACCCCCTTCCCCTGAATGCTGAGAGGCCAAGAAGCATCTGAACAAAAAGGCCTTGCTGAATTCCCCCAGATTCTTACCATCAGATCACACCTTTTTGTCCTCCAATCACACTTCTACATGACTATCCATAAAAATACAGTCTTCCCTGGGTCTTCTGGTCTTCACTTCTGAAGGCTCCTGTGTTATGCAAAACTTATACTGACTGAATGTGATTGGACGGAAGAGAGTCCTGGGATGGGGAACAGACAGATGAGTAAAGAAGAAATGGAACAAGGCCTGGGGGCAAGACAGCAGTAGAGCTGGGAAACATGACAGAGGAACCCAACTCCTCTGGCATTAGGATGTCCTGTTCATCACCAATGAGCTGAGGAGGTGGTGAAACCTCTTAAACCCCAGATACGTGGGAGGAGGGAAACACTGGCGAAGTAGAGGGGAGCAGTAGAAATTATTTATGAAGCTCAGGTGCCTGATAAAGCTTATCATGATAGTGACAAAGCTCTGCATTTTCTGAGGCACTATAGCAATTAGTACACCATTTTAGGTCATCTAAGGTCTCTACTTTAGGAATGAATGCAACCCTGAAAAACAGCTTGCAAATGAGCTTTATCTGACTACTTCCACTACCAAATAAGATAAAAATACACTTCAAAGTAAATAATTTCATTAGATGTGGGTACCACAGGGATTTTGTCTATTTTATTTCCTATTATAATCCCAGTACTTTGAACTCCGTTTCACAAAGAGTTGGAGCTCAATAAATTATTTGTTTTAATGAAATGAATGAGTATCAGGTCCAAGTCACACACTCACATTCCCATGGGGTCAGGCAGATAACATAAGTGAATGGATCAGGCTGGATGGAGGATGAGAAAGAAAGCTGTGTACTAAAATATCACATTTTACCCCATAAATACATATAATTATATTTGTCAATTAAAAACAAACATTTAAATAAAAAGGGAAGAAAGAAAGCTGTGTACTGTGGCAAACAATATCTAAAGGGTTATTTTACTTTATTTTTTTAATTAAAATGCTGTGCTAGTCAAGCAAAGCATTAAAGACCAAATTTGGCACAGAGCTGCCAGTTTGTGATCTCTGTGCCTGGTCACTGTAGTAGTTTCTTAATTTTTCTGAGTTTAGATTATAGTGAAACCAAGCCCCTGTGAGTACTTTTATATCTCATTGCTACAAGGATTTCCACAGGCTGCTTAGATCATAAAGCCCAGCATTTCAAATCTAGCTGAGGCCTGAGAGATGGCAGGTACAGCTTCATTTTCTATCCATAGGGAAGCTGTTGCCGTTGCCCAGAGAGGTTAAGTGACATGTGCAACATTGAACAACCTGGTGGGAGAGAAGCCAATTCTGGGTCCGGGGGACTGGAATCCCAGTCTGGCATTATTGCTCCCGTACCACGCTGACTATGCACTTTATGGAAAAAGCTTTATTGCATTAATTCTCTAAATGATCATTGCTTAACTGGAACCATGCCTGCTTTTATTTTAATTGAGATTTTATTTTCGCCTGCCTGGAGCAAGGAGAGCATTATGGTATTTTAAATGAGAACCAAGGAATTACCTGCACTTCAAATCTTAGCAGTTACATTCTGCTGAAGATGCATGTGGACTATCTATTAGAAACATGTCGTAGGTAAACCAGAAACATTTCATACTAATTGTTATAAGCGTATTATCCATCAAAATGTAAATTTCCCAAAGTGGGCTTTATGTGGATCATAATTTCCCTTATTACAAAATGGACTTGAAAACTCCAGCTAGCTCCTTGTCCTTATGTAAAACCTCCATTTCCTGTGGTGCCTCCAATTTATTTTTTCACAGCTTTAACGGCTTTCACACTGTGATTTTCTATATCTGTTGCAAATGTTCAACAATTTACAGAAAAAATTTTAGTCTATGGCTTTCTGCTTTTAGCTTTTCATGTATGAAGATTAAAGAATGAATGTGCAATCAGCAGATATATAGAAAACATCTCCTGCTAGAATAAAATAGATGGTTCAACTTCTGAAACCCCAATGGAATTTATAATATCTACCTACAGCACTTCCTCTCTTTTGTATTGCACCTTCTGATAAATAGGCTCCCAGAAGAGACAATTTGGGAAGCTAGAAAGTACTTTATTTTTCTTTATAGCATGACATAGCATTGTCCAGGCCTTGCAGGTGGGAGAAACATCGGAAGCACAAAGGCAGAAGGAGACCTAGGGGTGAGAGTGACTGACAAATCAAAAGAAACTTTACGCTGCCTAATGCAGCCCTTAAAGGCTAATGCTCTTTTAGAAAATAGTACAGAATTTGAGATTGCACCTAGAATATTGATTATCAGCTGTTGCTACCTCAGGCCTTAAAAAACATGGTAATGCAGTCAGGCCTAACCAGTGCGTTTAGTTAGAGAAAAAAGGCTGGTTCTTGATATTGCGTATGGTTGTGTGTTTGTGTGAGCATGTGTGTGTGTGTAAGTGTGTGAGAGACAGAGAGAGAGAGAGATTTGCGTTTGGTTTAGTAA
>NW_007730123.1:108028-124088 GCF_000696425.1 Galeopterus variegatus | reverse complement strand
GCCTTAAAAAACATGGTAATGCAGTCAGGCCTAACCAGTGCGTTTAGTTAGAGAAAAAAGGTTGGTTCTTGATATTGCGTATGGTTGTGTGTTTGTGTGAGCATGTGTGTGTGTGTAAGTGTGTGAGAGACAGAGAGAGAGAGAGATTTGCGTTTGGTTTAGTAAAAATGCTAGCATTTGTAAAAATGGTTTTCTTTGAGGTTGGGTCTATAAAAGCACAACTAAAACAGAGAGAAAGGGTGTATCCAGTCTGTCCAGTTCACTCTGACTTGTCTATATCGGGGATCCTGAGTATTTCTCAGGCTGCAGGAGCATTATTCATGTTAGATCTCCAATCCAATCTGTCTCCTTTTGTTCTGCCTGACCTAAGGCTCTTTCAGGAGCAAGAGCTACTATTTCAGAAATGCATTAGTATAAAAGCTTTCGTTTACATCTTTATTTTGCACTTTTTTATTTTGGGGGATGATATAATTTGGGTATGTCATCCCCCCCCCCAAAGCTCAGGTTGAAGTCTGATCCCTAGTGTGGCAGTGTTGGGAGGTGTTTCAGTCATAGGGAGCAGAGCCCTCATGAATAGATTAATGCCCTCCCTGAGGGAGGTGGGGGCGAGTAGTGAGGGAGTTGTTGCTTTATTAGTTCCTGCAAGAGCTGGTTGTTAAAAGGACCCTGGCGCCTCCTCTCTCTCTCTCTCTGGCTTCCTCTCGCCATGTGATCTTCCACTCATCATCTGCCTGCCATTTTCTACCATGAGTAGAAGCAGCCTGCAGCCCACGCCAGACGCAGCTGTCCCAGAATCATGAGCCAGTTTCAGGTATTCTGTAGTAGTGACACAAAAATGGACTAATACAGTGAACCTGATGGAAATATGTGAGCTGCTCTAGGAGCTCTAATCCAGCTGCTCTAACCCAGCGTGTGCATTGGAAGGCACATTTTCGCTGCCAGATTCAATGTGACAGGATTTGCACAGTGCATTGGGTATAGAACCAGAGAGGACTAACACAGGGGTGATATGGGCTGAATTATGACCCCCAGAATGTTTATGTTGAAGTCCTAACCCAATACCTCTAAATGTGACTGTATTTGGAGATAGGGCCTGTAAAAAGTTCATTAAGTTAAAACGAGATCATCTGGGTGGGTGCTAATCCAATATGATGGTGTCCTTATAAGAAAAGGAGATCAGGACACAGACATGCACTGAGGAAGGACCATGTGAAGACACAGGGAGAAGATGGCCATTTGCAAGCTGAGGAGAGAGGCCTCAGAAGGAACCCAACCCTGCAGACACATTGATCCCAGACTTCCAGCTCCATAACTGTGAGAATATAAATTTCTGTTGTTTAAACCACCCAATCTGTGGCCATTTATGGCAGCCCTAGAAAACTAATACAAGGAGTTTTAAGAATATATTAGCTTAATTTTAAATTCTGTGTTTTATGTAGTGTTTGACCTTCTAGTAGGATTGCATATCCAGCCCTCTGTTATGTCCCTACTGACATTACACATCTAACGACCATCTTTATTTTCTGCCTAAATACGGTTGTGACGATCACCTCATAGGTTTTCCCCTTCCGTTGATTCTCTCCACTGATAAAGACTTCCTAAACAATGAAGTTGCTACCTACTCAGTCACCTTCGTGGTTCCCCATCACCTCCAGAATGAAATGGAACTACTTCAACAAGATTCTAGGCTGTCCTTCATCTGATTGTAGCCCATCTGCCCAACTGCCACAATCCCTCCTGATGACATGTATCTGTCCCTCTGTTCAGTTCCTCAATAATCCTTATACTTCCACACCTCGTGTCTTCCCTGGTGATATTCCCTCAACCTACAAGGCTTTTCCCCTCCTCACTATCTACCAACATTCTACTCTTCCTCAAATATCACAGCTTCCTTCAAGCTTTTCCCAACTTGCCCAAGTCAGAATGAATTATTCCTTACTTTATACCCTCGTAATACTTGTTTTATTCTGTTTTTACTTGAGTGAGAAAATATCAGTCTCCCCCATAAGATTATAAAATATTCATAAGCAGGCTTTGTGTTAGTAATGTTTGTAACCTTAGTGTCAAATAAAGGGCTTGTGCTCAATACAGGTTTGTTGAATGAATAATGAATAAATTCTGTGGATTTCTACAGAGCTGGCCAAAGACCTGCATGACAAAGTAGCCATTTCTGTGGAGTGACCTCAAAGGCACACTGTAGGATTATCCCTGTTAAGAAACAGCCACCCTGCCAGCCTGCTCCCACCTTGCTCTTTCCTTCTGGCCCACCCTGAATTTTCTCTTCATGACCTTCCTGTGATGTAGCAAAAGTGGAGATACTGTCTCCAGCAGTTCTCTGCTAAAATGTTTGTTACAAGGAATTGCATCAGACTTTTGCACAATGATCCACAACTGTGGGTCAGATGGTCACCAAGGAAGGCGTTGTGAACAGAGCCCTTGAGATTGCATACTGGTAAGGGACAATGGGAAGAGGAAGGTACCTGGATGACGAGTAAGGAGGGAGGAGTAAGGAGACAGTCCACTGGTGGGGGCAACAGCAACCACAATAATCACAACTATACATTTTTTACTAAGTGTTTCCTCTTTGCCAGTCACTGTCCTAAGCACTCTGCATGCGCTGTTCTACTTTATTCTCATGCCAACCTTATGAGAGTAAGGCCAGGCACAGTGGCTGGTAGACACCTGCAAAGGACCCCGGGGCTTGGGCCCAGGGTAGATGGGCCATAGTGAGAAGGCACTAGAACAGGGATGAGAGGAGCATTAGCAGCAATGCATTACAATTGCTTGCCAGGGAAGGTAGAGAAGGGTTTTGGAGGAAATTCTGTCTTATGAGCCTCGTTTCCCCCTCTCCTCCCATCTAGTCCCTGGAGCTCATGAGTATGAGTCATCATGTGAGAAAATAAAATAGAGGACTATTGGTGTTATCAATATATTATAATATGTAGTAACTACATATTTGACATGACAATATATGTTTACTTTTGTCAACTGATTACAAGGATGAAGAGAGCATATTAGCTAACACTGTTCTGAGACTGAGAGTTAAACTGGGTGTTGAGGCAGCACCCAGAGGACAATGATCTACACCTTTGCCACTCATATTACGGCCCCCAGATCAGCAGCATCACAGTCCCGTCAAAGTCCACCACAAATTCAGAAATTTAGGCCCTACCTTAGAGCTACTGAATCAGAATCTACATTTTAACAAGATCTCCAAGTGATGCAGATTAAAACTTGAGAATCACTAGCAGATAGTATCAGGTAAGAAACATCTGTCAAGGGAGGAATCCCAGCTTATGGAGAAAATGGGTAGTGGTTTCACAGGGCGGTTGGTGAAGCTAAGACCCACCCATGGTTGAGGGTTCAAAAACTGGAACCCGTAGTTCAGGCTTCTGGCTGAGACTACAGAGTTTCCCCAAGATAGAGCAGGCAAGAGAAGCTTTCTTCTAGGAGTTTCTTAAGTCATGCCTCAGTTATCTATCTCTCTCCCCATGAATTCAGAGCTGTGAAGACTTAAACTTTTCAGTTCCCAGCTACCATTTGTGTGTGTGTGTGTGTGTGTGTGTGTGTGTGTGTGTATAATTGCTTTCTGGATCTAAAGGTGGGAAAAGAGAAGAAGAAGAATAATGAGGAAGAAGTTTAGAGAGCCACAGGCAATGCTTTTTCTTAGGCTGTTTTATTCCTGATTGACCCCAGAGTAAAAACAAACTCCTAAAAGGAAAAGGAAGAAAACTTGATTCTTTTCACAACTCAGTAAACCAGGGCCTGGAAACCATGCAGCAGACACCCCGCTTTGGTATCACTATTGTCATTTTCTCTATCTTTTAATATGGATTGTATTAGTCTGTTTCTGTTGCTGATAACAAAATACTTGGAACTGAGTAATTTATAAAGAAAAACAAAACTTATTGCTTACAGTTTCTGAGGCTGGGAAGTTCAAAGTTCGAGGAACACATCTGGTGGTGGTAACAGTGACCCAGGGGTCTCACATTGCAAGATGATGGAAGCAGACAGAGAGGGAGAGAGAGAGAGACAGAGAGAGAGAGAGAGAGACTCACCTCCTCATTCACTCTCCTTTTAAAGACCCCAGAACCACACTCCTGACTACCATTTTTAATCCATTCACTACTGCACAGTCCTGCAATCTAATCACCTCTTCAAGGCTCCACCTTTCAATTACCATAATAGGATTTCCCACCCTCTTAATAGTTACAGTGGGGGCTAAGTTTCTACTACATAAAACTTGGGGGACATAATTCAAGCTTCAGGAAGTTTTGTAGAGATATAATTCAGTCCACTACATGGATCTATTTGGTGTCCATTGCTTTACCTGTATGACTTCTCATTCGTACAACAATCCTATAAGAAGATGCTGTCATCTCTATATGTCTGATGGAAAACTGAGGTTTGAGGGATAAATACTACTGCAAAATTGAGGTGCTAATACAGGGCTGAATCCAAAGCTTGCAGTACTTATCTGAATTTGGGTTTCTGCTCATCCACCATACTTCTCCCGTCTTTTATAAAGTGAATATTGAGCATTCACAGAAAGGATCACTTCTTCTTCTGGGATCTCAGTTTCTCCATCTGTAAACTTAACATGTTGGAATGGATGCTCTTTGAGGTAATATCCAGCTCCATGTTTCTCTAATTTACTAAGGGTAACCCCACACAAGCAGATATCCAGGCACTTAACTCTAGAGCTTGTCCAAATAATGCATTGTTCAAGGTAAAGAAACAGAAATAGCAGTGAGATGGGCATCCAAGTGTACACAAGACAAAGCCTGCCTGATATGATCCTCACATGCTGCATCTCTCTCTCTCTCTCTCTCTCTCTCTCTCTCTCTCTCTCTCTCTCTCTCTCTTTCATTCTGTCTCTGCTTGATGCAGTAAGCCTGGAAAGATGGCAGGGGAAGAGCTCTGGCCCAAAGAGTAGGGGTGGGCAGAGAAGAGGTGGAAAGAAGTAGCTTCAGAGAGGAAGGTCAGAGCAAAAATGGAGGAGATGGGATATGCCAGGATGGTCACCTGCCCTATTCCTTCTGTGACTTCAAAAGCTAGTAATATGGGATGTTCTGAAAATGGAAGAGAAATAAATGGTGGAGTCGGGTGTGAAAAGTGGAGATGTGCCAAGACTGAACATTTCCTACCTCACAGTTTTGCTTCCCCATTAGAAAGTAGTGCAGTCCTCCTTGGGCATCTCTCCAAAGCATCAAGCACAACGCTTGCAGAAGACCATCCACAAGCATGGCTGATTGAATCTTTTTAAAGAGCAAATATGGTTAACAGTTATGTTAATGATAAGGGTATCTGAAAAAAACAAGCAACATATCAGTTTAATGTATCTGAACATTTAAAGGGTTGAGTTGAGAAAGTAGGGAGTGTTTTCAAAACATAAACAAAGCTGAATTTGGAGATTGTTGAAAAAACCAAGAAACAAATAATATATAATGGTGTATATCAATGCCTTCTAATAACATACTGTCTTATAGAGCCTTTGCTCCTCCAAACCAAACACTTAGAATACTTAAGCCCAATATATCATGTTAGTAGAAATGCAAAATAAAGCCTATATTGGATCAGATAAGAGTTGTTGCCTTTCTTTCTAATGAGAAGCCAGAGTACAATTAATGAAAGCTATGTAAATGTGCTCCAGGCTGTTAAGATTACAAAGAGAGTTCAGGGCTGGGGATAAAGAATCAGAGAATAGGATCCACAATCAATTACAGAGAAGGTCCTCCTATCTCGGACAGGCACACACATTTTGATATCTCATCAGGGAACCAATTGCATCCAGGCGCCTTTTGGAAGAAAGATGTAGGAACATGCTCCCTCCTATTTGGGGAATGATACGAGGGGGCTATTTCTGAATGATTAATTAAAGGGAATCAATCTTCATTGCTTTGCTACTGACGTGAAAAGCGCCATGCCTGTGCAATAATCGCATGCAATTATTCAACTACCCCTTTGGCAAGGACAACGTAATTAGTCCTGGTGGTGTCGAGAGATTCTCTTTATTCCCAACAAATTGGCAGTTTTAATCAAGTGTTGCTGGAAATTTATCATAACACAGGGAAAACAATAGGTGAAGGTACAGGGCCCCAAGCTGTGTGACTCCTATCTACAATGGTACAAATTTACAATGCTAACAACATGATAAATACTACCAATCCATGAATGCATTGATTATAATTTTATATCAGCACCAAGCCTTGGCAGTCCTTATTTGTTTAGAAGCATGGCTGTAACCCTTTTTGTGCTGCCTTGTGTTTGTTTGCTGAGGAAGCTGAGGTAAGCCCTGGGTGCTTGTGGTCTGGAACTTGGAAGGTTTAAAAGCAGAAGGAACAGGGGAGGCATACAGAAATTCTAGCATATTCTGGCTGCAGGAGTTTGGGAGCCGCTGAGTACAACACAGTTAAGGCAAAAAGCAAGCTCACCCTGTTCTAGTCTGTGTTTTACTCAGAGAATCCTTCAGGTGGGCTGATATTTTGAGTATCCAAGGGCAGGTGCTCTCCACCCTCTCTTTTCCCTTCTTTCATGTATTTTCATGCCCCTCTAAAGTATTTGCTTAAAATAATAGCTCATGTTGTCTAACTTAATCCTCCGCAATACCTTCTGTAAGGGAGCTACTATTATTTCTCTCATTCCTGATTTTACAGATGGGGAAACTGAGGCTTGGAAACCATAGAGCAGTAGAGTAAGGATCACAAACCCAGGTGGCCTCATTCTAGGTCTGTCAGCTTAACCAATGTCCTGTCCCTCCTCTGCCTGCTCCTCTGGTGTGGCCGACTTGTCCTGTACTCTCTTAGGCTGATATGCTCGTTATTCTTAGAGGCCTGGCCATAAAAAGGTAGACTTATTTTATATGCCTGCACTTGAGTTAGAATGCCACTGCATACGTTATCTCGGCCTTCTCTTTCCAAAAGGAAATTATCTCTGTTGCCTTTGGGGGGTTGTATATTTTATGGTGTGCTTTTATAACTAGTACATGTTTGTGTGTTTATGTGGGGGTGGACGGGTAGGGGTTGGAGGGGTAGGTATACAGAAAGCCAGAATTTCTCAAACTTACCTCATTGTAAGAATCACCGGGAATTCTTGTTTAAAAATCAGGTTCCTGTTCCAGATCTACCAAGTTAGATTCCCCAGGGACTGTGGCTTTGAAAAGAAAGTGCTCTAGGTAGATCCTATGATTGTGCTTGAAAGAAGAACATCTCAGAGTGTGTTCCCCAAAGAGTTATTTCTATGGGATATTAATCATTATGTGGCAAAACATTTCCCCTGGTCAAATAATTTAGGGAAATATGGGTTAAATGACATTTAACAAGTTTCTTCTCTAAGAGACTTTAGATTTAATGCACAGTGAGAATTTTTTATGAAGAACTGTGGTATTCAAATGTTTCCCTAACATCTTTAGCCATGGAGCTCTCTCTTCAAAGAGCATATTCTGGGACTAGGGATTTGTAGAGCCTACCCTGGGAGATCTGGTTCCAAAGGATGTTTAATGAAATAGAAGAATCACCAAGAAAACTTCAGCTGCCAGCTTGAACAGTTATGGAATCATTTGGAGGCATAATCACCAGTATGTCTTCCCTAAAGGCATTTAAGGCAATTTCTAAAAAACATTCATAGAGAAACATTGTCCAACTTATTCAGGAATTAGAGAGCGTGCTGAATTTATTTATTTCAGGTAAGCTTGAGAAATGTGTTCTCTATCTGATGTGAGATTTTAACAACATCTCCTTAGAGTCATGTCAGAGTGGTCCTCAGGAAGCAAAAACATGATCCAATTTTTCTTTTTCAATTTCTGCTGTCATAGTAGCATCCTAGGCTAAGGGAATAAAAGTGGTTATTTAAAGGCTGTTTTGGCATTCAGAAGGAGTCTGGGATCCTAGGCTGAAAAGGGTTGGAAGGCATATCTCATAAATCAAAGGATGTTAGCCCAAATCCCATTGCTTAAAGATGAGCCCTCTTCCAAACAAAATCTAAAAGCTCCAAGAAACCATGATCAGTACAGTTAACACCAAAGCAGCTGATTTCCGACCTTCGTAAAATACAGTGTAGTTAAAGCAGGTTTCAGGAAGGAATACATCAAGAATTGACTCCCAAACCTGGCAAAGCTCATTTGTGGACAAGGCCTGTCAGTGACTGCCGGGATCTCACTTTCACTTCTTTGTTCTACTTGTTGCAAGAAGGAACATCTGGCCCAGGGCCTGGAAAGCAGACTCCATCCTGCTTTTGCACCTGCCCCTGGAGGAAAGGGAGAAATGCTTTACTGACAAAAGGTAGGATTTTCAGAGCTGCATTCCCGCCCATTAAAGCAGCTTGTTTGATCCCTTCAAAGCTCAAGATCAAAGGGAGGCTTTTCCGGAGCTGCCAACCCATAAAGCTACAGGCAGAGAGAAGGACCTCTTTGTTTTCACACAGCCAGGTGGACTCACTATTCCAGTTCCCAGCCAGAGGAGGGGCTGTGGGCAGGTTGAAGGGTTTTCTCACATCTGGTTGGTGCCATTTGGAAGCTGGACCTTCCCAGGAAAGCAGGAGCCACTCCAGCAAGATCCTGGCAAGTCAGAAAATTTGGCAAAGAACCGTGTAATACCTTCTCTCTTTCCTCGCCTCCACCTGGAGGCCAGATTACCAGCATTCGTTTTACTTCCTAATCCCAAAGGCACTACTACACAGTTCTGTGCCCAGGGAAAGCTTCCAGCACCTTTCCTCCCCTGTAATTTACTGAGCCCAATCACGACAAAACAATACTGGAGTTTTAAGTATTTTTCAAATCTCCATTTTATGTGGTGCTTGCTGGCTTTGACTATATAGGAATGTAAGGACCAGGGAAATGAATTTGGACTAGCTTCCCTGAGAAAGTGTGATGAGAGGATTCTGAGCCCCCTCAGCCTGTCACCACCTCCCTGCCAGTAGCAGAGGCCTCTTGGCCCCAGGCCAGTGCCACATGCTGGCCCTGGCCACAGCTCAAGGAACGATGGTATTGAGTGTTTTCTAGTAGCGAGGCAGCCAGATTGTGACTTCCTCTGGCAAGGGCTACATAGTGCTAGAGAAGATTTTTGCTTTAAAAATAATAACAACCTCCTCCCACACACAAACAAACATTTATGAGCCTATCCAGCAAAAACCTCCCAGTCATTGGAAGGTGCACAGGACTGTATAGAAAGTAACCATGGGCCTGCATCTAATAACTGACACATCTTAAGCACAGAACCGATAGGAAAAGGTACAGGTGGGAGAAGTTCAAAACAGTTATGAAGGTGTAGGGGAGAGGAGAGATTAGAAAAGAAATACCCCCTAGAGACCTGAAAATAAGGACAAAAACCAGGTAAGACAAAGGTCGAGGGGATGGGATAAAGAACACCAATTCCTGGAGGCATGGTGGGCCACGGTGCAACAGCACCAATCCTGCCATTGCTGCAGGGATTCATTGGTGACTTGGGACAAATTTTTCCCATAAAAAAGAATCTTCATGGAAACAAAAATGGGTGGGGTTATAAGATTCTATTTGCAGAGTTTGCTAAAGCATGATTTTTTTTTTTAAAGCTATGCCTCTTTTCCAGTTTCCGTGCATGAGGCCAGTGGAGGAAGGGATCTACCAAAAGAGAAATTCAGGGGTTTTACTCAGAAAGCCCTGAACGGATTCACATGGCAGAAAAGAGAAAGCTACACTCCCAAAGAGATAGCTGAGTTTGTAGACATGAAGAAGTGGCATCATCCATTTACCCAGAGTGAGGAGGTGTGGGCAGCGAGGCAGGGGAAGGCAGTCAGTCCCTATGCATCTCTGTGGGCAGAGCACTGATCTGCAGAGGAGTCAAATGGTTTTGGACACTACTGAGTCACTGTCTTTTTCTGGGCTCTGCCTGGGTGGTTGTGCTGTTTCCCCAGCTGGACTTCAGCTAAGGTGATGAGAGGAATGTGGAGCTTAGAATGTATCATCCACCCATGAGACAAAGGGAAGGAAGTAGCAAAGGTAAATATCGAGAGAGTGGGATATAAACAAGGCCTTTCATCAGCTTGGAGAAGTCAAGTTAGAACACAGAAAGGCCAAGTTCCGGGTTGGGCTGTAACCCTGGCTCATGAAGCCTGGGTGGAGAACAGCAGTGCTGAGTATCTTGCCCTTCCTGCTGGCATAAGAGAGCAGCCAGGGGTTTCCCCTGTGAGGAAATTGAAGCCCAGTGAAAATAATCGACTTGTCAAACCTGAGGTGGTGGGGGATGGGTAAGGATTGTGGTAACAGGGAAACACTGAAATAAATGAGGTTATTTTGATCCATGTGGCCACTTGCCTAATTGGGAGGTGGCCACCCATAAGGAACAAGCAAGGCCATAAACTCAACAAAGGTGCCACAGCATGCCCGTCGCTTAACCAAGTTCCTGGCACACAGTGGGGACTTAATGAAAATATTTGCCTCTCGTGACCTACATTTCATTCTTGAGCATGTCCTGTTGGCCTCACTTTCAAAATATATTCTCAGCCCAACCACTTCTCACCTCCTCCACTGCTACCACCCTGGACTCAGCCAATGTCATCTCTTGCCTGGATTATTGGAACAATCTCTTATATTAATCCTGCTACATTCATCATTACTGCCTCCTCCAAATAATCTGCTCTTCCCATAGCAGACAGAATAGTCTTTTAAAAGGTAAGACAGATGGTATCTGTCTCCTGCTTAAAATCCTTCAGTGGCTCCCCCCCATCCCCCAACACATATATCATCAACTCTAACTGCATCTTCTCCAATCTTAACCTGTGCTCCAGCCACATGGAACTCCTTGCTGTTCTTCCAGCAAGCCAGGCATTCTATCCCTCAGGGCCTTGGCAACTGCTAGTTTATCTGCCGGGTAGCTCTTTCCCCAGCGATCCACTCAGCTCACTACATTGCCTTCCTCAAACTTTTGCTCACATGCTATAATCTCAGCAATGCCTTTCCTGACCATCCTATTTAAAATTATACCCACCAAAATGCAAATCAGACCAGATTGATATATCATCTCACTCTGGTTACACTGGCTATAATCAAAAAGACTGAGAATAGCAAATGCTGGCAAGGGTGCAGAGAAAGGGGACACTCCTACACTATTGGTGGGTCTGTAAATTGGTGCAGCCATTATGGAAAATGGTGTGGAGGTTCCTCAAACAGCTATAGATAGAACTGCCATACAATCCAGCAGTTCCACTTCTGGGTATATACCCAAAGGAATGGAAATTATCATATCAAAGCGATACATGCACTCCCGTGTTTATCACAGCTCTACTTACAATAGCCAAGATATGCAGCCAACCTAAATATCCATCAACAAATGACTGGATAAGGAAAATGTGGTATATGTACACAATGGATACTACTCAGCCACAAAAAAGAATGAAATTCTGCCATTCGTAGCAACATGGATGAACTTGGAGAAAATTATGTAAAGTGAAATAAGCCAGACTCAGAAAGAGAAATACCACATGTCCTCTCTCATAATTGGGAACTAAGAAAGAAACAAAGAAAGAAAAGAAACAACAAACAATGATATGTTGCACTTTTAGAAGAAGAGAACAGAACTGTGGTTATTAAAGTGGGGGTAAGAGGGAGTGGGAGGGAGATTAGGGAGAATTTGGTTAATAGACACAAAGAATGAGCACGTTTTGTAATGATGAATATGCCAACTCTCCTGATTTGATCATCATAGATTGTACCCAAATAGTGATGGTCAACTCTGTATCCCACAAATATGTATAATCAAATATGTTTCAATAAAATAAATAAAATTACATGCATCCACTCCCCCTCCTGCTCCCAGCTCCCTTCCCTGTTGTATCATTATCTATAACACTTAGGGTCAGATGACATTCTATGTAATTTATTTGATTACTGTCTATCTCCCACTAGAATATAAACAACAGGAAGTCACTGATTTTTGTTTGTTCTATACCCAGTGACTAGAAAAGTATCTGTACATAATGGGAACTGGATCAACGTTCGTTCAGTAAAGGGATGGAAGAACAGACGTAGACCTTTCACATAAAACATCGGCTCATGGCAAATTCATTGCCCTTTTCCTACATGACTAACAGAATTATAACGCCTTTGTCTTTCCTAAAGTTCTCTTTCATGGAAACCACATGATGACAAACACAGGGGCATCAAAGGCCTCAGTTCTAATCCTAGCTCTACTGTATTAGCTGTGTGACCTCACTGAGCCTTGGTTTTCATAAAAATAAAATGAAAACGATAATACCTACTTTGCCTAACTCAAGGAGCTGCTGTGAGGATAAAATATTACGTGTGTAAAAGCATTTTGAAAACTATAAAGCACTTTATATATGGAAGTTATTATTATTTCCTGTGGAATCTTCTTCCCTAAGGAAGTTGCCTGGCACTTCAGGTAAGGTAATAAAGCACTACTCAAGCAAGACAAGTCATTTTAACAAATTGGATGCCTTGTTAACTTTATATGCCAGAAACAAGGGAGGGGACGGGGCCCTTTGAACAGTTTCACCATGAATTCTAAGCAGCAATTATCAATGCCTATAAGAAGTTTTCTTGATCTACCTGACTCAGGGAAAACCCTGGTGATTCATTTGGCAGAAATGAATAGAAAATTGTCAGTGAGGTTTACTCAATGGCACTCAGTCCACAAGTATTTATTAAATATCTACTAGCTCTATGCTAGATGTTGAGAGAAAAAACGAGTTGCATAAGATTGTGAGCCCTTTGGCCACAAGTGAGTCTAATAAAATACAGGATCCAAGCATACATCACGCAAACATGTTTTACAGCCCTGAGTAGCTGTGCTTGTAACAGCAACATTTCTAGCTCCTACCAGCTTCCCTAGTCTTAGGTGCCGCTGGTCTTATCTTCTATTTCATGCTTTAGCAACCCTCAACCCTCTCATAGCTTCCTGAAAACACCACAAAACTTCCATGTCTTCTTTTCAGGGTGTTTCTTCCACCCCAATCTTTTTTCCTGCTCCCTCTGTCCCTTGTACTCCTATCATCTGCCTGCATTCCATGATCCCCCACTGATGAGACACATGAGGAGTGGGTATGATCTCAAGACTCAGCCAGACCAGGTAGTAAATTTTTTTATGGCAACATTTTAGTGCTCAGACTATGTCTCTGGCAGTTTAGGACTATGTCACATAGGACAGCTGAAGACATCTATCTAATGTGGGGTGTTTAGTTTGAATTATGAGAGCTTCAGAGTCTTGGTACTGTCTGTTGCAACTCCAGTATGGGAATAGAGGCAGAATGGAGCTTCCCGAAGTCCAAAGGATTCAGTAATTATTGATTTGCTTGGACTCAGAGGCCAGGCAGTTCTCCAAGATCAAGCTTCTGTTGTTGGTTACCTCAAGCTGTGAAAAGTGGAGACATACAAGTGTAACTGGGAGTGCTGAAACCAGGGACTCAGCTTTAGGAAGAATCCCATAACAGTCAGTGGCAAAGATGGTATATATTTAGCAACTACAGTGGTCTTAATAAAATTTTAATCAATTCCAACAATTAAAGAATCATAGACTCTTCAGAATCATCTGGTTTAACACCTTATGTTAAAAGGAACCAGTCCAAAAGTGTGAGAAAGACATGAACTATCCTATTGGCCAAAAAGCAAACTGGATTGAAACTTAAATCTAGTAATTCCAATGAACACACATAATTGTATAAGCAAGGGAAGCTCTGAACAGCTGGGCAAAAGCATTGAGACCTGCTTACTAAATAACATCATAATTTGACTACAGCATTTTCCTTTCTACATAGGCCCCAAATTTGTTTTTTCTCAACTTACTGCATTGCTTAAAAATATTGTAAAAACCCTCAAAAATCACAATTCGATTAGTGTCACCAGTCTCGAGGTTTTGTTTCTATCCTACATTTTATATCTTATTATAATCCTTTGAATTTGTTCATTGAAAAAGGTATGTTTTGTAGTCATTGTTAATATTATTTCAGTTAACATGAATAAGTAAAATTTGGTCAAAGGGTACAAAGTTTTACTTAGACAAAAGAAATGTCTAATTGAAATTTAATGCACAGAATGGTGACTATAATTAATAATAATGTCATGTATATTTCAAAATTGCCAAGATTTTAAATGTTGTCATCACACACACAAAAAAGTGTAAAGGGCTGAATATGTTAATTAGCCTTATTTAATCATTCCATAATGCATACATATAACAAAATGTTACATTGTACCCCATAAATATGTACAATTATTATGTATCAATCAAAATAATATTAAAAATAAAAGAGAGAGAGTGGTGTAATGGGAAGAATTAGGGTCTAGGCCTGGTTCTGGTATTGACTGTTGGTTTTTGGAGAAGCCACTTGCCTTCTCTCAGCCTGGAATCTTGCACTTGTGATAAAAGATGAAAGTCAAATATCTCCACATGCTCCAGTTGGTTGAGTACATAAGAGAAGCTTGCACGCTGGAGTGAGACTTTGTACAGTGAGTGACAACAACTCAGCTTCAAATGTTGCTGCAACCTCTATGTATTCCAAAGGAGCCAGAATAGGTGCATGTATGTGGAGCAGTTGTAAGTTCACAGCAAAACTGAGCAGAAGGTGTAGAGAGTTCCCATGTGCAGGACCCTAAGCCCTCACACACACACAGCCTCCCTCCAGCACATCAGAATCTCCTCATTTGTAAAGTTTACAATTAATACAACCTAAAAAAAAAAAAGTTTAGGAGAACAACAAAATATGCCTGAGGTTATGTTTAGCCTGTAGACTGACTCTTAGTGACCTTTATCATTATTATTTTTTTTCCTTTTTGTCTTTTTTCGTGACCGGTAACGGGATCGCAACCCTCGGTGTCATGCCCGCACCACGCTCAACCAGTGAGCTGACCGTCTCTAAATGGGATCCGAACCCTCGGCGGGAGCGCCGGCCATGCTCCCAAGCTCCGCACTCTACCGAGTGCGCCACCAGGCCGGCCCCTTAGTGACCTTTAGACAAAAGGGCACTGAAACATTTTCCAGGGCATAAATGTCATGAAGGAAGAGTAGGGTCATGCCATCTTTCAAGAATCATAATGCCTACTCTCTCAGTAGATGTAAAAACCAGAAAAGAGCATTCACTTATCTACCGAGGACAGCCCTGGATGTCCTGTGTTGGTTGCTCCTTTGTTTCTTCCACGTGACCCAGGAGGAATTGCAGAGTCCACATCCTCATGGAAATAAAGGACATAAGAAGAGTGCCATGGCCATTTCTTTCCTGACAAATTCTGATAAGTTGGAATACTCAAGAGACTATAACAACATGATGGGTGAATCACACGCAAATAAATATTTTCTGAAACCTGGTTATTTTTGCAGTTTAATAAACAAAATTGAGAACCGTAAAGTTCTACAGTCAGCATTGTTTCATCATTAATACCATGTTTCATGCAAATTGCCTGTAGTTATGTGTGGCATTGAATTAATTAATTATACATGGAGAGGAAGCTCTGAACAGCTGGGCAGAAACTTTGAAGTTCTTTTTGTGTCCTGCTTCCTAAATAATATCATAATTTGGCTGATATAATTTTCTCCCTACCCAGATTATCCTTTAAACTTCACTGCCTACAAGCCCCACAGGATAAACCGTGTTGATTCTTTTGAGTTCAGGCTGACCGTGGATTTTGAGGTCATCAACTAGGAACATTGAAATTTGAACATATGTCTTCTGTTAGCATAGAAATTCTGCAGCCACTAAATATTGTCTAAATAAGCACATATGTGCTTTTAGAGAATGCCATTCATGTGTTTATCTTGGGCGAACACACATAGTGCACCCAGTCTTAACCCAATTGTTCCATTACTGCCAGCATCAGAATTTCCAGAAAGAGGTTGTCTTTAATATTCACTGTCTCTAAAATCACCTCTGAACTTAGAAAGAATTTTTTTCTTCAGGCTACATTTCCATGTTGAATGTTTTATAATTCTGCAAGTGAAATGGTTTTGCACACTGCCAGAAACCTACATTACTTGTGGCAAAGTGGTGATTTGTTATACTGAATGACATTTAGTTAAAAATACCAAAAAAAAAAAAAAAAAAAATGTGAGGCAGAAAGGGGGGGAAAGAGAACAGA